>NC_091953.1:16233144-16443144 GCF_031021105.1 Erythrolamprus reginae | reverse complement strand
AATTCAATTTCCAACTTCTTTTGTTGGACCTTCACATGCTATGAACAGTGATACTTGGACAACACATAGACACAAGGACATGAAATGCTGGTCTGTAACCACAATAAAAATTGACTGAGACATGAGGATATTGAATTGCTTTCTTATTTATGGTTCATCTTTGGCATTGGCATCCTTCAGTCTCGAAAGACCATGGTATCATGCTCTGGATTCCCAAGAGTATGAAGCCTGGTTAGGTTAGTGTTCTGCCGGCGTGTCCCAACCGCCCGTAATTACAGGGTAATTAGTCCAGAAAGACACACACCACACAATAGAAGGAAAACCAAAAATCTTTATCAACAGAAAAGCAGAAAAAAAATCCCTTTTTAAATGTCAAAGGGGTTTTCTGGTACACACAAGGCACAGGTTAAATGTAATCCAATTTCTCACCTAGTAACTGGGAAATTGAGTCCAAATTCCAATATAATGGCAGTCAGATGCGTCAGCCAATGGCAGAACTCTAAATCTCCCACTGAGGAGAAACCCAAATCCCAGCCTATCAGAAACGTTCCTGCTGCTAATGAGCGTTGCGGGACGTAACAGAGAGAGAATGGTCCAAAGTCACTCTGCTGGCATTCATGCCTAAGCTGGAAGTAAAATTCACAGTCTCTTGGTTTCTAGCCTGGTGCATTAACCACTAGACCAGTGATGGTGAATCTTTTTTTCCTCAGGTGCCAAAAGAGAATGTGCGTGCACTGTCGCGCAAGCACAAGTGCCCACACCCATAATTCAATGCCCGGGGAAGGTAAAAACAGCTTCCCACACTCCCTAAAGGCCCTCTGGAGGCTGGAAATGGCCTGTTTCCCAACTCCTGGTGGGCCCAGGAGGCTTGTATTTTGCCCTCCCCAGGCTCCAAAGGCTTCCCTGGAGCTGGGAGAGGGAAAAAACACCTTCCCCTGTCCCCTCAGAGGCTCTCTGGAAGCCACAAATGCCCTCCCAGAGTCTCTATGTGAGCCAAAAATCAGCTGGCCAGCACACTGGAGCTGAGCTAGGGCAATGGCTCATGGGTCAGCAGATATGGTTCCTGAAATGAATGAGACTCAGACAGGAGTACAAGATGGTTCCGTTTATTCAGCTCTCTCGAAAGTGACTTCAGCAAGGAACGCATCTGAGCTGTCAGTGTCAGAACAGCCCTTTTTATACCTTTAAGGCTCGCGCCTAAAAGAAACGGCCGTGCGTCTTAGCCAATCAGACGCGGCCAAGGTTTATTCATAGTTTTAACAGTATTTACAAGGCATTTTCTTTTACAGATTTTACATTGGTTATATACAGACTTAACACCCCTCCCTCATTAGTTGAGACAACTGTCACTCAGTGAGCCAAGTGACGTAGTCCTCCAATCGATTGGGCCGGCGTGACGTGCGCTCAGACCTGCGCAGATCATTACCGGCTGGTATGTCTATGGTGGAGGTTGGCTCGTCGTTGTCTCCTGTCCGCGGCTGGGCCCAAGTTGGGGCTCTGGCCTGCGGAGATAAGTATGCTGATGGTGCACCGTGCCCAGAAGAGGAGGAAGGCTCGGCGTCGCTGGAGGAGGCATCTGGCCGTGGTAAGTCCTTTTGTAATTCCAAAAGTTCGAGTTGCGAATTAATGTCTGCTTGGGGGGAAGAATTTCCGTTAGCGGCCGGCACTTCATTTGATGTTATGCGCCCCCTTAAATGATCGATGTGCCGCCTCCATGTGCGGCCATCTTCCAGTTGTACCACATAAGACTTTGGGGCTGTTTGTTGCAATATTTTTCCTTTCAGCCAACTCAACCCCCCATCAAAATTTCTAGCAAAAACAAGTTGCCCTAAGTACATATTTCTTTCAGGTGTTATACATGTTTCATTATTTACATTTTGAGTACAATAACGAGGGTGCAACCTGTCCAGGGGGGACCTTATTTTTCGACCCATTAAAATCTCTGCTGGGCTTTTATTTGTGATAGAATTTGGGGTGATATGCTGCATTAATAGAAACTGATCTAATTTGTGTTGTATTTCCCCTGGGCCTGCCCTGCGCAAGGCTTCTTTGGCCACACGTACATAACGTTCTGCAAGGCCATTAACCCATGGCGAGTAAGGGGATGTGAGTGCGTGTCTGACCCCCAAGTTGCTCAAAAAACACTCAAATTGTCTGGCAGTCAATTGTGGCCCGTTATCTGAAACTAGGATGTCTGGGCACCCATGTGTGGCAAACAAATGGTATAGTGCCTTGATGGTGGCACAAGTAGTAATGTTTTGCATAGCAATGATTTCCACCCATCTGGAGAATGCGTCTACCACAATTAGAAAGTTTTGGGTTCCAATAGGCCCTGCGAAGTCAATATGAATGCGGGACCATGGCCCAGTGGGTCTTTCCCATTCCAGAGGTGTTGTTTTCGGGGGATTGGGCCGTGACTCCTGGCAAGGGTCACAGTTTGCTACCCATTGCTCAATGTCCCTATCTAAACCTGGCCACCACAAATAGCCCCTGGCCAACCCTTTCATTCTGACAATGCCTGGGTGGCCTGCATGCAACATACTTAGTACCTTCTGTTTTAAGGTATTGGGAATGACCACCCTGTCACCCCATAACACGCATCCCTTCAAGTATGATAATTCCAACCTTTTAGATTTGAATTCTGACAGCCCAGTTTCCTCAGAGTCTCCCAACCATCCTTTTAGAATACAATTGATTACTTTTAACAATAGTAAATCCTTCTTGGTGTGCTCAGCCACCTCTTTGGCAGTGGTCAGGCAGTTTTCCTCAAGGTCAATTAGTAAGACATCCTCTGTGGGGGTTGGATCTGAGACTAACTCGGGCATGGGGCATCTACTTAACCCGTCAGCATGATTTATTGATTTTCCCCCCATATGTGTTAGATGGTATTGGTATCCTGACAGGAAAAGGGCCCATCTTATTAATCTGGGGGACATGAAGGGAGGAGTTGGTTTATTGGCAGCTAGAAGACCAAGCAGGGGTTTGTGATCTGTTATTAGTTCAAAACTCCTCCCACAGAGATAATAATGGAATTTCTTAACGCTAGAGACTAGGGCCAATGCCTCTTTGTCTAATTGGCTGTAGTTTCTCTCTGCCATGGACAATGTTTTAGAAAAGAAGGCGATGGGGGCCTCTGTATTGTTTGGCATTATGTGAGCTAATACCCCACCTACCCCATACGCCGAAGCATCGCACGTGAGCCTTATTGGCAAAGTTGAGCTATATTGAACCACTACGCTTTTAGAGGTCAATAACTGTTTTATTTTATGAAAAGCTTCGCGCTCCATTGTGCCCCAGGTCCAGGGAACTCCCTTCTGCAGCAGTCGGTGTAGTGGTTCTGCTGCCGTTGCCTTCTGTTTAAGGAAGACAGAATAAAAATTAAGGAGGCCCAGAAATGCTTGGAGTTCTGTCTTATTATTTGGCTCGGGTGCTTTGGTTATGGCCTCTAGTTTGTCTGCTGTGGGGTGTATTCCCTCACTGTCTATTCTATAGCCCAGAAATTCTATGCTACTTGCTCCCCACACACATTTGTCTGGTTTTACTTTTAACCCCTTAGCTTGCAGTCTAGCCAATACTTCTCTGATGCGCATGTTTAATTCTGCTTGGTTTTTTCCTGATATAAATATATCGTCAAAATATGGGGAGGTTCCTTTTATACCTGCCAATAATCGTTCCATGAAACTTTGGAAAATACCTGGGGCGGTACTGACCCCAAATTGCAGGCGGGTGCACCTAAAAGCACCCCTATGGGTTACTATGGTCTGGGCCAGGGATGTGGCCTCATCGACCGGAAGCTGTTGGTATGCCTGTGCCAGGTCGATTTTCGAAAATACTCTCCCTTCCCCCAAAGAATGAAGCAATTGTTGGACCACTGGGATCGGGTATGGATGGTGTTGAAGGGCCTTATTGATAGTGGCTTTGTAGTCTGCACAGACCCTTAAGGAGCCATCAGGTTTAACTGGAGTGACAATGGGGGTTTCCCATGGCGCTTGTTCTACAGGGACTAAGATGCCCTGGGCAATCAATTTGTCCAATTGGATGTCTAGTTTAGGCAATAGTGGTAGGGGTACCCTACGAGGCTTAAGTCTGACTGGGGGTACCTTGGGATCTAGAGAGAAGGAGATAGGGGCCCCATTATAGGTGCCCAAAGTAGGGCTGAAAACCTCAGGAAATTCTTGGATAAAGTTAGGAATATCAGGTTCAGCATTTACATGACAAAGACCCAGTATTTCAATTCCCAAAGGAGACATCCATGTTAACCCCAGGAGGGAGTGTTTGGCTCCCTCAACCACAATCAGAGGAAGAAAATATTCACGATTTTTAAATTTCACAGGCACATCTACTTTCCCCAAAACAGGTATGACATTACCTTGAAAATCCCTTATTATTAAAGTTGAGTTAACAAAATCAGTTTTAAGAAAATTTGGCATATACATTTTGAATTTGTCCCAAGGCATAATAGAATGCTTAGAGCCTGTATCTAATTCTAGGTTACAAGGTTTGTTATTTAAAAGTAGTGAGATGATAATCTTGTTCCCTCCTTTAGCAGTTGCGCAATTTACGTAAGTTTGTGCTTTACCTCGTGCGTAGTCACGGTTAGCGGTAGAGTCGTGTCTGCGATTGAAGCCTCTGGAAAATTTGTTGTCTCGCGGTTGTTGTGCCTGGTTGTTGAAACGTTGTTGGCGGGGTGTAGAGAAGGACTCCTCTGGAAGGGGCGCTCTGCAAGCCTCGGCGATGTGCCCGCGTCGATTGCAGCGGCGGCAAATGGCGTCCCTGAAGGGGCAACGCTGTCGTGGGTGATTTCCTCGGCAACCGGGGCATGGGTTGGAGGGGCGTTGGTATCTGGGTTGTCTGGCTTGCTCGGAAGGCAGCAGGAGACAGGTGTCGTCGTCCGTGGCAGCTGGGCTGAGGTCATCTGTGGTTTCGGCGCGGGAAACAGCAACGGAGATTTTGGAGACGGTGTCTTTCTTTTCATGTTCCTTGAGTTCTTTGGCGGCCGCGTCAGCTACTTCGGCTGTTTGAGCCAGCTTGATGACTGACTGAAGCGTTGGGTCGTCCTCTGTTAGGATTTTGTTCCGGACGGTCGCATTCTTCATCCCAAAGATTAGAGCGTCTGTGAGGCGAGCTTCTGGGCTGTCAAATTTGCACTTTGACAGCACCGTGCGAAGTCTCGTGGCGAATTGATTGATTGTCTCAGACTCACGCTGGGTCATCCTGGAAAATTGATGTCTGTAGACTACGGCAGGCTTCGTTGGTTTGAAGTGGTTTGCCAGTCTTGCTTGGAGGTCGTCCCACGGAACGGATTTAGCTGGAAGCGGGTCGGTAAGCGTTTGGACGAGGTCAAAAATCTCAGTCCCGCAATAGTTCAAGAAGATCGCCCGCTTCCTGTCGTCTTCAGCTTCTCCCATTCCTGCCGCTTCCAGGAAGATTTCAAATTTCGCCATGTAGGCGTCCCAAGACGACTTCTCGGGGTCGAAGTAGTCGGGAGCCCGGCCGATCTGGAGGTGATTCATGCTTGACTCGTGGATTCTTCGTTCTCTCGTCGCCAGTGAAATGAATGAGACTCAGACAGGAGTACAAGATGGTTCCGTTTATTCAGCTCTCTCGAAAGTGACTTCAGCAAGGAACGCATCTGAGCTGTCAGTGTCAGAACAGCCCTTTTTATACCTTTAAGGCTCGCGCCTAAAAGAAACGGCCGTGCGTCTTAGCCAATCAGACGCGGCCAAGGTTTATTCATAGTTTTAACAGTATTTACAAGGCATTTTCTTTTACAGATTTTACATTGGTTATATACAGACTTAACAGTTCCATGTGCCACCTGTGGCACCCATGCCATAGGTTCGCACTAGAGCACTGGTGTCAAACTCACCGCACCACATTGCCATCATGGTTATGACCTATAAAGCCCTTCATGGCACCAGACCAGATTATCTCAGGGACCGCCTTCTGCCGTACAAATCCCAGCGACCAGTTAGGTCCCACAGAGTGGGTCTTCTTCAGGTCCCATCAACTAAACAATGTCGCTTGGCGGGACCCAGGGGAAGAGCCTTCTCTGTGGTGGCCCTGGCCCTCTGGAACCATCTCCCCCCAGAGATTAGAATTGCCCCCACCCTCCTTGCCTTTCGTAAGCTTCTTAAAACCCACCTCTGCTGCCAGGCATGGGGGAACTGAGCTACTCTTTCCCCCTAGGCCTTTACAATTTTATGCATGGTATGTCTGTATGTATGTTTGGTTTTATAATAACGGTTTTTAACTGTTTTAATATTGGATTGTTTATATGCTGTTTTTATTACTGTTGTTAGCCGCCCCGAGTCTACGGAGAGGGGCGGCATACAAATCCAATAAATAAATAAATAAATAAGTGAGTGAGTGAGTGAGTGAGTGAGTGAGTGAGTGAGTGAGTGAATGAATAAGTAAGTAAGTAAGTAAGTAAGTAAGTAAGTAAGTAAATAAATAAGTAAATAAGTAAGTAAATAAGTAGATAGATAGATAGATAGATAGATAGATAGATAGATAGATAGATAGATAGATAGATAGATAGATAGATAGATACTGTAGATAGATAGATAGATAAATAAATGTGACGTATTTTGACTTTTTTTCTCTTGGCGGAACTGGGGCGGGCATGGCCTGTGTGTGACGCCTCCAGGCCCGTGAAGCCCATTTCAACACCTCTGCAACTACAGTAGGTCAAACTGTCAATCAAAAACTTAAAACCACAGGAGGGCAGGGAGGTATGGGAATCCTGTGAGCCACAAAACACTTTTGGGATCAGAGCACCACTGATCTTTCTCATCACGGCTGTTGGAGAAGGAATTGCAGAAGATTCAACACTTAAATTGATTATGTTTCTGGCTGCTTGGGTTATCAGAAGTGGAGATAGGAAATAAAAGACATGGGTTTTTGTCTCTCCTTTGTCTCGCTTTTCTTTCCCTTGACTAGAAGATTGATATTCTTAGAAGCTTCTTTTCAGCTCTCGACTTAAAAAAACCCTTGCTTCTTCTACTTTGCTCCATCCTGAGGACAAAGGAGATGCTAATTTGAAACTCCAACACATAACTCCCATAATAGATTTTATTTTATTACGGACTTTTAGTACCCATTTCTAGATACTCTGAATACCACGATCTGGAAGTCCTAAATTCTTTTGAAATCTCTTCCTGCCATCTAGTGGACAAAGCAGTTCAGAAATAGATACACAAAGATTTTCTCTTAGTTTTCAGAGGCACCAATAAGTGCAAAAAGAAATTTTAGAGCTGTGTGCACTTCTGAGGCTACTCACTCTCGTCCTACAGGTTTCATTTAGTTATTTCATTTGCATTTATTACCTTGTTGCAATACAAATCGATTATCTTAAAAGTGGTTTTTTTTAAATGTCTACTTTTGGAGCCGGTGGATTTCAGAAAACATGCCTGCACATCAGTACAAATATATAATGTATTCATTACAACCGCTTCCATCCATCACCCGATTCATCCATCCATCCTTTTCTTCAAATGTTTTTCTTTTTATTTGATTCCTATGAAAGCAGCCCTTTCAATAGGTTGTGCTGTGAGCGAGCACAAAACCATCCAGTGAGAATGGAATGGAATGGAACGGAATAGAATAGAATAGAATAATTTATTGGCCAAGTGTGATTGGATACACAAGGAATTTGTCTCACATATCTTTCAGTATGTAAACACTGAGTTTGTTTGTTGAATGTACATACTGTATGTTTAAGTACATGACTAGGGGTAGCTAATAATGCTTAAAAACATAATAAAAGCAAAATAACAAAACAATAAATAATATAAATGTAACCTTAAGGGGAAACAACCCTGTCCTATTGTCCTCTTTTACCATTACTTTTTACTTATGTTTATACAAACTACTACTATCCTATCCATGTTTGACAAACAAATAAACAAATAAACAAATAAACAAATAAGCAAACAATCAAATAAGCAAATAATCAAATAAATAATCAAATAAATGAATAAATAAATAAAATAAAACCCAGGCCAATTAATATAAACATATAATACTTTTTTCTAATAATTTGTTCCCAAGGCAATGCTCACCATATGGGGAAACTATATTTGTCCACACTTAATGACCACAATAAAAATTAGTCCCGTGATGTGATGACTCACTTATAATGACTGCATCATTAATGACCATAGAGGCTAAGTGTGGTTGAGAACTGTAGATTTTAGTTTACTGTATGATGGAATTCCATCCCATGAGATTTGTTTGCTCTCAGAGCAGGGGTGGGCAGCAGGCAGGACGGGGTGGAATGCAGTTCCACAGGCAGAAATGAAGATGCGTGCGCATCTCCAGCTGATCGGCGGCTGTCACTTCCTGGATTACTGGTCTCAGCTCTGCTCTCCTTTTTTCCCCTGCTGCTGCAGTTGCATCTGCGCTTTTTGCTTTTTTCCTCCTTCCTCCTTCCTGGCCTCGGACGAGCTTCCCTCTCTCCTGCCCGGCTCCCCTCCAGCCTCACACGGCCACCTCCCGCCTGAGGTGCAAGCAGAAGGCATGGGTGGAAGCGGCGCTGGCAGCATTTACACTTCTGGCAGCACCCGTTCACCTAGCTACCCAGCCTGAGGTGGGAGGGTGACCCAGGAAGGAGATCGCGGGAAATGTGAAGCAAATTGTCACACCAGCGAGCGACACTGGTAAGGTTGTAAATTGAGGACTTAACAGTTCACTTGAACGATGATGGTTGTTCAAGCCACTCCCACCTTATCACATGGCTGGCAAGCCACTCCTACCCAGTCATATGACCAGTAAGCCACACCCACAAAGTTAGTCACACCCACAAAGTAAGCCATACTCACAGTGTGGCAGTAAAAATTATTATTATTATTATTATTATTATTATTATTATTATTATTATTATTATTATTTATTAGATTTGTATGCCACTCCTCTCCGTAGACTCGGGGCGGCTCACAGCAATGATAAAAACAATATACAATGACAAATCTAATAGTTAGAATCTAAAATAACAATAATACCAGTGTTCCCTCTAATTTTTTTGGGGGGGAGGCGGAAAAGTATAGTGTCTGAGCAGCAGTCCCTTCGGGACTGGGCGGCACAGAAATATTAAATAAATAAATAAATAAACAAACAAACAAACAAAAAACCCACCCTGTTTTGCCTGAGAGAATTTCAAAATAAAATACTGTACTGTGTGTCTATAACAGTGAGCTCATAATAGGGCAACTCTATCAATATCAAAATGCCACTTAAATAGTTGAGCTAGTTTCAAACTAGATTTTGATTTTCTTTCTCTCTTCCTTACTCCCATTCTTTTTCTTTCTCTTTTCCTTCCTCTCTTTTTTCTATTTCTCTCTCTTCCCCTCTTCCTCTCTCTCTCCTTCCCTCTCACTCTTTCCCTCTCGGCTTCTGGGCAGGTTTGGAAAACTCTGAGTTGATGATGATTTTTAAGTGAGCGATTGCTCACTGCTCAGCTTAGAGGGAACTATGAATAATACATTTTAAAAGTCTAAAAAACAAGAAACCCCAATATATAAAAAACATACATACAATCATATCATACACACAAAAAACTACATAGGCAGGGGGAGATGTTTCAGTTCCCCCATGCTTGACGACAGAGGTGGGTTTTAAGCAGTTTACGAAAGGCAAGGAGGGTGGGGGCAGTTCTAATCTCTGGAGGGAGCTGACTCCAGAGGGTCGGAGCCGCCACAGAGAAGGCTCTTCCTCTGGGTCCCGCCAAATGACATTGTTTAGTTGACGGGACCCGGAAGAGACCAACTCTGTGGGACCTAACCGGTCGCTGGGATTCGTGCGGCAGAAGGCGGTCTCGTAGATAACCTGGTCCGGTGCCATGAAGGGCTTTATGTTGGCTGCCCATTACTGTCTCAGGGTATCATAAAAGTAAAATTGTTGAATCATGACTACCTCTAGGGGTCAGTGCTCATCTTCAAGGAAGCAAGTATTGTCTGAAGACATTTCCACGGTCATATGACCAGCATGGCTAGCAGAATGCTGTTACCTTCCCATCAAACTGGTTTCTATTTATCTACCGGCATTGTTGGCGCAGTGGTGAGAATGCAGGCTGACTTCTTTTGCCTGTCATCTGCCTGCAATTGGGCAGTTTGAATCTCACCAGGCTCAAGGTTGATTTAGCCTTCCATCCTTCCTAGATGGGTAAAATGAGGAGCCAGATTGTTGGGGGCAATAGGCTGTCTCTGTAAAACCACTTAGAGAGGATTGAAAAGCACTGTGAAACACAGTGATGAGCTACCAAATTTTTTACTATCACACTGTGGGCGTGGCTTATGCATTTTGTTTCAACATCTTTCAGTGCAAATTGGGTGCTCTGGGGTGGAGCTCCAAATTTTGCTACCGGAACTGCGTTCCTGACCATTCCCGTAGGAGCCCATCACTGGTGAAGTGGTATATAAGTCTAGGTCCTACTGCTATTGTTATTTGCATGCTTTTGAACTGCTAGGTTGGCTAGTAATGGAACTCACTCCATTGCATGATACTTGGATCTGGAACTGGTTGGCAAGCCCAGCATCTTAACCACTTAGGTGTCAGTCAACTTGTTGGGAATTATCAGGAAGTGTTGTGGTAGCATGACAGAGAGGAAAGGAAAAAAATGAGAGATAACGCAGAAGGGAAAACTTGATAACTTGAAATATGTTTATTGTTCTGTATCGCCCTTTCTTTTTGTATCCCTATTCCCCCCCTTTTTTTTCCTTTTTCTTTTTCCTTTTTTTTCTTCTCTTAAAAAATCAATAAACTATATTTTAATAACACTTTTTTCTGATGGTACCAATAGCAAAAAAAACAAATTGCACTTGATTATTTATTCATTCATTCATTAGATTTGTATGCCGCCCCTCTCCGTAGACTCGGGGCGGCTCACAACAACAATAAAACAATTCAAGACAAATCTAATAATTTAAAAACATTTTAAAAAACCCGTTATTAAAGCAGACATACACACAAGCATACCATGTATTGTATAGGCCCGGTGGAGATGTCTCAGTTCCCCCATGCCTGACGGCAAAGGTCGGTTTTAAGGAGTTTACAAAAGGCAAGGAGAGTGGGGGCAGTTCTAATCTCAGGGGGGAGCTGGTTCCAGAGGGTCGGGGCCACCACAGAGAAGGCTCTTCCCCTCGGACCCGCCAAACAACATTGTTTAGTCGACGGGACCCGGAGAAGGCCAACTCTGTGGGACCTAATCGGTTGCTGGGATTCGCGCGGCAGAAGGCGGTCCCAGAGATATTCTGGTCCAATGCCATGGAGGCCTAATAAGAAACCAGACCTTTGTAAGTGGATTTTATTGCTTTTCAGAAGGATGGACTCATCAAAATTGCTCACCACTACAATTCTGCCACAGAAGTTAAATCTGAATAAATTTCAGCTAGGAAAATGTCTTCTCTCATACAAGAGAAATACTCAGCAAATAATGACAAGCACACCCTTGAATGTTTAGAAAAGACACGTTAATGGTTTTGTCACTCAAATTTTGTACCTATTTCATAGAAAGGAAGAAGGGGAAGGAATATTTCTTTATGGTGGAATTATCTGAAGAAAAATAATTAAAACCTACAGCACTAGGTGGCAGCAGAGATGACATTTTCATCAACCCAGACTTTAATGAATTTTTTTAATTGCATGTCCTTTTAAAACATGTGTAGGAAGCAAAATCATGCAAAAGGATGTGTGTGCTGTGCACCAGTATCAAGATAAGAGGATGGACCCAGCCCTGTTCTACGCTAGGGTCTGCATACAAGATACTGGACTTTTATTATTATTATTATTATTATTATTATTATTATTATTATTATTATTATTATTATTATTAGGAAAAAAGTTTTATTTACAAATGTATAATACATTCAGAAGAATATATTTATTTGTATTTATTTATTTTGTCCAATACACAATAATACACAATGAAGGTAATAGAGGACACCTTCGAGGAAATAGAATTAGAGAAAGAATACAAGAGACACAAACACAAACCACATACTTCAACTTAGTGCAAGATTAAGGAATCAAGAGCACCTAGATTTGCTGACTCCAGATCCTATAATGGCGAGGAGGGTGGGGGAAATTCTGATCTCCGGGGGGAGCTGGTTCTAGAGGGCCGGGGCCGCCACAGAGAAGGCTCTTCCCCTGGGTCCCACCAAACGACATGGTTTAGTCGACAGGACCTGGAGAAGGCCAACTCTGTGGGACCTAATCGTCCGCTGGGGATTTGTGCGGCAGAGGCGGTCTCGGAGGTATTCTGGTCCGATGCCATGAAGGGTTTTATAGGTCATAACCAACACTTTGAATTGTGAATGGAAATTGATCAGCAGCCATTGCAGGCCGCGGAGTGTTGATGAGACATGGGAGAGGGGCGGCATACAAATCCAATTAATAATAATAATAATAATAATAATAATAATAATAATAATAATATCTGGGGAGGCTTCCCTCAACCCTCCAGAGTGCGAAAAACAGCACAACGGCAAACTGGAAGTGCGTTTTCCTGAACTTCAAGTTTGTCCGTTGGGTTATTATTATTTTTTTGCCTCCATGGCTTCGGGGCGAAATGGCCTTTCCCAAGGCCAAAAATCAAAGGGCCAGTGTGCACATGCACGCTGGAGCTGACCCATGGCAAAGTCTTGCATGCCCTCCCACATGGATCTGCATGCTCCCGTCGCGTGCATGCCATAGGTTCACCATCACAGCCTTACAACATCCTGAGAGAGAATGACTGGCTCAAGGTGACCTAGCATTTGAGTATTGCCCACAAGATCATATGCTGCAACATCCTACCGGTCAATGACTACTTCAGTTTCCACCGCAACAACACAAGAGCACGCAACAGATTCAAACTTAATATGAACCGCTCCAAACTTGACTGTAAAAAATATGATTTCAACAATCGAGTTATCGAAGCGTGGAACTCATTACACAGGACTCAATTGTGTCAACCCCTAACCCCCAACATTTCTCCCTTAGACTATCCACGATTGACCTCTCCAGGTTCCTAAGAGGCCAGTAAGGGGCGTACATAAGTGCACTGGTGTGCCTTTCGTCCCCTGTCCAATTGTCTTTGCTTCCTTCTCACTTACCATATATATTTTCTTTCTTTCATATATCCTCTCCTCTAAGTTCACTTTTACCCTTATATATATTGCTACATGTCTATTTTTTCTTCCTATGTATTTGTGTATTGAACAAATGAATAAATAAAATAAATAAATAAATAGTAGACTTCATCCTAAAGCACAATTAAGTCTCCCAGGTTCTAGCCTGGTACCTTAAAGGCTAAACCATACTGGCTGTTCGGTCATATGGCATAAAAATAGCTTACTAAGAGTTTGAAACTGCAAACTCAAGAGTTTATGTTCTGGAGAACTTTGTCCCTTGTAGATCTCATGACTGCTACTCAAGGCTTGCTGAACACACAAATTTAAGGCTAAGCATACCCTGTTGTTTCGGTCATGGGTTTGGATGGCTTGTCACAAAGAGTCATGCTGCTTTTCCTGTAAAGACTAGGTAGTCCTTGATTTACAACCACAATTGAGCCCAATGTTTCTGTTGCTAAGTGAAGCAGTCACATGGGTTTTGCCCCATTTTACCACCTAACCTGGTTGTTAAGTGAATCTGGCTTCCCCATTGCAAAAGATGGTTAGAAACATAGAAGATTGATGGCAGAAAAAGACCTCACAATCCATCTAGTCTGCCCTTATACTATTTCCTGTATTTTATCTTAGGATAGAGATATGTTTATCCCAGGCATGTTTAAATTCAGTTACTGTGGATTTACCAACCACGTCTGCTGGAGGTTTGTTCCAATCATCTACTACTCTTTCAGTAAAATAATATTTTCTCACGTTGCTTCTGATCTTTCCCCCAACTAAGCTCAGATTGTGCCCCCTTGTTCTTGTGTTCACTTTCCTATTAAAAACACTTCCCTCCCGAACCTTATTTAATAATAATAATTAATAATAATTTATTAGATGTATGCCACCTCTCTCCGAGGAATCAGAGCAGCTCCCAACAAAAACAATACATAGTATACAAATCCAATGATTAAAAAATAATTTAAAACCCTTATAAAAAGTAATCATACAGCCAAACAAACCATACATAAATCATAATAGCTAAGGAGTATATTAATTTCCTTATGCCTGATGGCATAGTTGGGTTTTCCAGTGTTTACGAAAGGCAAGGAGGGTGAGGGCAGTCATAATCTCTATGGGGAGTTGGTTCCAGAAGGCCGGGGCTGCCACAGAGAAGGCTCTTCTCCTGGGTCCCGCCAGACAGCATTGTTTTGTCGACGGGACCCGGAGAAGGCCAACTTTGTGGGACCTAATCAGTCGCTGGGATTCGTGCAGCAGAAGGCGGTCCCGGAGGTATTCTGGTCCAATGCCATGAAGGGCTTTATAGGTCATAACCAACACTTTGAATTGTTACCGAAAACTGATCAGCAGCCAGTGCAGGCCGCAGAGTGTTGAGGAGACATGGGCATATATGGGAAAGCCCATGATTGCTCTCGCGGACGCATTCTGCACGATCTGAAGTTTCTGAACACTTTTCAAAGGTAGCCCCATGTAGCCCCATTTAACCCTTTAGCATATTTAAATGTTTCAATCATGTCCCCCCTTTTCCTTCTGTCCTCCAGACTATATAGATTGAGTTCATAAAGTCTTTCCTGATAACTTTTGTGCTTAAGACCTACCACCATTTTTGTAGCCCGTCTTTGGACACGTTCAATTTTATCAATATCTTTTTGTAGGTGAGGTCTCCAGAACTGAACACAGCATTCCAAAGGTGGTCTCACCAGCGCTCTAGACAGCGGGGTCACAATCTCCCTCTTCCTGCTTGTTATACCTCTAGCTATGCAGCCAAGCATTCTTCTTGCTTTCCCTACCGCCTGATCGCACTGTTCACCCATTTGGAGACTGTCAGAAATCACTACCCCATTACATGACCCCGGGCCACTGCAACAGTTGTAAACACAAGTCGGTTGCCAAGCCTCTTAAGTTTTGATGCATGGGGATGATGCTATTGTTGAAAATGTGAAAAATAGTCATAAGTTTATTCAGTGACTTTGTAACTTCAACCAGTCAGCAGTCACTCAATGAACTGTTGTAAGGTGGTGGTGGGGGCTTAAAAAAAGAGGCAATTGGATTTTTTTTTTTCTTTGAAGGGGTTTTGCTTCTCATGCAAGAAATTTCTTCAGCTGTGACAGGAATGGAAGGATGCACCATCCAGTGAGAGTTGAAGAAGCTTTTTGGATGACAAGTGAAAGGACTTCACAGGAAAACAAACAAACCCAGAAAGTCCAGTTGCCTCTTTTAAAAAAGCACCGTTGGGACACTCTCTGCTAGGGATTTAAAATGGGATCCTCCCAGATTTGAATCTTTTTGCTTTTTTGTTTTTTAATATATTTTATTGATACATTTTTTCCCTTTAATCAGCCTAATAAGTCCTTTAATAATAAGTCATTTAATAAGGACTTATTAGAACAATGTGTTGTCTGAGTCAATTTGGTTAAATAGACTGATAGTAATAATAATGCTAATGGTAATATCAATGATAATGATAATAATAACAGCAACAGCAACAACATGATTGAAGGTGTATCTTTGCTTATACATAGTAAGGGCCATTCTTTGTCAAATGGACCAGGTGTCAACTTGACTGATTTTTGCAGCCTTATTTGAAAAGAAACCATCACAAGAACAACATATTTGATAGGAACAAATGTGCTCTTTCTAATGAAATAAAAATGAAAAAGATTGAAGGTAAGAAAACAGAGAGCTCTGTTTCATCACCTTCAATCATCTTCATTAGAAAGAGCAAGTTTTTTTTCTATCTCTCTGTTTTCTCAACTTCAATCACCTTCATTTTTATTTCATTAGAAAGAGGATGATTTTTCTATCATATATGATGTTGTTATGATGGTTTCTTTTCAAATAAGGCTTCGATTTCACCTGGTCCACTTGACAAAGAATGATCCTATACTGTTTACTTCTACATAATATTAATATTTCATCACTTACTTATACATATTGGTAATCATTTTATTTTCTAATTTCTACTTCTCCTACCTGGCACTGATAAAACAAGTCCCATGTTTAAAAAAATATTTTTTTTCTCCTTATCCTTTATTTTTAATGTCAGTTTATCCCTCTCTGCAAAATGTTAGTATCTTTTTAATTATAACATCTCATCTTTCCTCCAAAGTCCCTTCCCCTCCAAAGACTCTTTATTTATTCTGTCCCGCAAGGAATTTGGGATATTTTTTTTAAAAAATTTTTTTTTTATTGATTTATATACATTAAAAAAGGCACACAAACAAAACACTAAACACTAGACAAAACACAATCAAACAGAATAGTTACATATGTACACTTATACCTGTAGGTTTGTTTTATGGTATTTTTATCGACAGTAATTCTTATTTTACTAATTTAATATAATTCTATAATTTTTTCACCTTTAAACATAATGTTCTATCATATTCTACATTTTATATATTGTATAACATTATATCACATAATAAATATCTTGAACAACAATCTGTAGGCCGTGAATGAACCACTAGGCTAATAACTGAATTGCCTGCTAAATAGCCAATACCCTCTCCTTCTCCCCCTCTACTTTTTATAACTTACTTTCTTTCTTTCTTTCTTTCTTTCTTTCTTTCTTACGACTTTTTACTACATCCTTTTTTATTTCTTCCCTCTCCTTTCTTTTCTTCTGTTTCAATATGATACATATGATCATGATATTAAGAATTATATGTACCTTTGTTATGATTTGTTTTTGTGGTGTTTTTTAAAGTATATATTTAAGAAAGATCATTTTTAAATATGCAGTACTACAATCAATACACCAGGGTGATTCGACACAAAAATATGTAACCCTTCCCTGGTGCAGATACTGTAGCCTAGAGCAGTGTTTCCCAACCTTTTTTGAGCCGCGGCAATTTACAAAATCCTGGGGAACATTGAGCGGGGGGGCGGGGGTGTGTGTGTAAAAAAAAGTTTGGACAAAAAATATCTCTCTTCCTCCCTTTCGCTCTATTTTCTCTCTCCCTCTTTCTCTCTCTCTCTCCCTTCCCTCCTCTTTCTTTCCCCTCTCTCTCCATCTCTTTGTTTCTCCCTTCCTTCCTCTCTTTTTTGCCCTCCTTCCCTCTCTCTGTCTTTCCCTCACCCTCCTTCCCCCCTCTTTCTCTCTCTTGCTTTCTCTCTCTTGCTGTCTTTCTCTTTCCCTCTTTCCCCTCTCTCTTTCTCTCTCTTTCTCTCTCTCTTTCTCTCTCTCTTTTGCTTTCTCTTTCTCTACCCCCTCTCTCTCCCTCTCTCTTGCTATCTCTCTTTTGCTTTCTCTCTTTCCCTACCCCCTCTCCCTCTCTTTCTCTCTCTCTCTCTCTTGCTATCTCTTTCTCTCTCCCCCCCTCTCCCTCTCCCTCTCTTGCTATCTCTTTCTCTCCCCCCTCTCTCCCTCTCTTGCTATCTTTCTCTCTCTTTCTATCCCCCCCTCTCTTCCTCTCTCTACCTCTCTTGCTATCTCTTTCTCTCCCCCCTCTCTCCCTCTCTTTCTCTCTCTCCCTCTCTTGCTATATCTTTCTCTCTCTTTCTCCCCCCCTCTCTTCCTCTCTCTTTCTCTCTCTCCCTCTCTTGCTTTTTCTTTCTCTCCCCCCTCTCTCCCTCTCTCTTTCTCCCAGTAGCCGTGGGGCGACGGCGGGGTGATCATCTGTGAGGCGGAGCTCCAGAACGGAGGCACAGACGGTGGTGGCTAGACGCCGTACATTTCTGGCGTTGCGCTGGGCATGGACGTGGGGCTTGAGCCTCCGTCCTGGTCCAGCCAGCAGGCAAGTGCCAGCCATGCAATTCCAGCATTTCCAGCCGCTGCCGTCGGTGCCTCTGTTCCGTAGCTCCACCTCACAGCTGATCACCCTGACTTCGCCCCACGGCTACTGGGAGAAAGAGAGAGGGAGAGGGGGGGAGAGAAAGAGAAAGCAAGAGAGGGGGAGAGAGAGAGGGACCACCCTGCCACCGCCCCACGGCATGGCTCCTGCCCGCTGCCGCCGTCATCACCCTCCCGTTGTGCGCCGCTCTCTCGCTGCCGCTGCCCTCCCACCAAGCCCCAAAGCTCACCTGCTGACAGGGAAGCTCCAGCCGGGCGGGGCGCCGCAGCTGCTGGAAAACTTGGAAGGCGCAAAGAAGCAAGCTCAGCTTCCGGTCTCACAACTTTTTTCTCTTCGCAAAAAGTTGCGAGACCAGAAGCTGAGCTTATTTCTTCGCGGCACACCTGACCATGTCTCGCGGCACACCAGTGTGCCGCGGCACACCGGTTGGGAAACACTGGCCTAGAGGATAATTCTCTGCCTTACAAGGCAAAGGTTGCAGGTTCAAGTCCCAGTGGGTATGGCCAGCTGATGAGGCCAAAATAAAGCCAAAATAGATCTATCCTAGTCTCCCTTAATTTTCAAATTCAGCAAAAAAACATGTGACATGTATGTATGTATGTATGTATGTATGTATGTATTGATTATGCATATATTGATTATGATATTATATATATAATATGATATTACACATGCGATATTATGCTTATTATATGAGTCCTTCAGGATTGGGGGGGCAGCATAGAAGTCAAATAAATAAGGAAGGAAGGAAGGAAGGAAGTGCTTTCTTGAATTTATACAAACTTAATCTTTGATGTGTTTGTTTTGTTTTCTTTTTTTCAAGCCAGTCATACAGTAGATTCCAAGTTTCCTAGCATTCTGAATGTTCCTTTTCTTTCAATTCTAACATCATCTTGT
The DNA here is from genome assembly GCF_031021105.1 of Erythrolamprus reginae. Lineage (NCBI taxonomy): Eukaryota > Metazoa > Chordata > Lepidosauria > Squamata > Dipsadidae > Erythrolamprus > Erythrolamprus reginae. Next base: position 16,424,345 of record NC_091953.1, on the reverse strand, counting down.
CTAAAGCTGCACATTCCAAAAATCTTTTTAATTCATATACTTTCCGTTGGTACACCTCCTTTGTTTCCAATATTGTGTGCTAAACTGATTCTCTTTGATGCGAGAATTTGGGACTTTTATTTGTTTGCCAAACATGTACAAGATAGCAGGTGCAGGTGTAAACATAACCATAAGCAAAGTAAGTACAGATAAACTCAAACTCAATCCAGACAAGACGGAGTGGCTGTGGGTGTTGCCTCCCAAGGACAATTCCATCTGTCCGTCCATTACCCTGGGGGGGGGGGAACTACTGACCCCCTGAGAGAGGGTGCGCAACTTGGGCGTCCTCCTCGACCCACAGCTGACATTGGAACATCATCTTTCGGCTGTGGCGAGGAGGGCGTTTGCCCAGGTTCGCCTGGTGCACCAGTTGCGGCCCTATTTGGACAGGGAGTCATTGCTCACAGTCACTCATGCCCTTATCACCTTGAGGTTCGATTACTGTAACGCTCTCTACATGGGGCTACCTCTGAAAAGTGTTCGGAAACTTCAGATCGTGCAGAACGCAGCCGCGAGAGCCATCGTGGGGCTTCCCAGATTCGCCCACGTTTCTACAACACTCCGTGGCCTGCATTGGCTGCCGATCAGTTTCCGGTCACAATTCAAAGTGTTGGTCATGACCTTTAAAGCCCTACATGGCATTGGACCAGAATACCTCCGGAACCGACTACTACCGCACGAATCCCAGCGGCCGATAAGGTCCCACAGAGTTGGCCTTCTCCGGGTCCCGTCGACTAAACAATGTCGTCTGGCGGGCCCCAGGGGAAGAGCCTTCTCTGTGGCGGCCCCGGCCCTCTGGAATCAACTCCCCCCGGAGATTAGAACTGCTCCCACCCTCCTTGTCTTCCGTAAACTACTTAAGACCCATCTATACCGCCAGGCATGGGGGATTTGAGACACCTTTCCCCCAGGCTTATTATGATTTATGTTTGGTATGTATGTGCTGTTTGGTTTTTTAAATTGATAGGGGTTTTAGTTTTTTCTTAATATTAGATTTGTGCCTGTACAATATTGTTTTATCGCTTGTTGTGAGCCGCCCCGAGTCTTCGCAGAGGGGCGGCATACAAATCTAATAAATTATTATTATTATTATTATTATTATTATTATTATTATTATTATTATTATTATTATTAAATGAGGACAATAGGACAGTAGGACAGGGACTCTAGGCACGCTGGTGCGCTTATGCACACTCCTTACAGACCTCTTAGGAATGGAGCGAGCTTGTTTTGGAGACGGTAAAGCTTCCCAGAGGCCGCTGTCACACGCCCAGCCATCCAGGATCAAACAGGCTTGCTTTTTTGCACGTGGAGGCTTGTCTTGCCCTTCGGGAATCGCTTGTGGATTTGGGCACCATTGGCGCACCCACTTGCAGCTGCCAATGATCCAGGGAGGCTACGGGAAGGAGAGGAGGGTTTCCCTTGCAAAAGGAAGCAAAGACAACTCCTGCTTGAGCAGGGGATTGGACTAGATGACCTCTAAGCTAAGGTCCCTTCCAAGTTTATTATTTGTTTGTTTGTTTGTTTGTTTGTTTATTGATTTATTTAGTTAGTCCAATACACAATGAGGGTTTTAGTGGATATATATCTATATACACATAGTAAAATACATGATGAAGGTTATAGGAGATATTCATAGTAAAATATATCTAAGAAATAATAGAAAAGAAGGTATAATAATAGAACATATCAATGAAAGAATAGAAGAAGACATATAGGAATAGAAGAAAGGTATAGGAGATATAGGAGAGCAATAGGACAGGGGATGGAAGGCACTCTAGTGCACTTGTACTCGCTCCTTACTGACCTCTTAGGAATCTGGATAGGTCAACCGTAGATAATCTAAGGGTAAAGTGTTGGGGGTTTGGGGATGACACTGAGGAGTCCGGTAATGAGTTCCACGCTTTGACAACTCGGTTACTGAAGTCATATTTTTTAGTCAAGTTTGGAGCAGTTAATAATAAGTTTAAATGTGTTGTGTGCTCTTGTATTGTTGTGGTTGAAGCTGAAGTAGTCGCCGACAGGCAGGACGTTGCAGCATACGATCTTGTGGGCAATACTTAGATCTTGTTTAAGGCGTCTTGGTTCTAAACTTTCTAGGCCCAGGATTGAAAGTCTTGTCTCATACGGTATTCTATTTCAAGGGGAGGAGTGAAGGGCTCTTCTGGTGAAGTATCTTTGGACATGTTCAAGGGTGTTAATGTCTGAGATGCGATATGGGTTCCAAACAGATGAGCTGTATTCGAGGATGGGTCTGGCAAAAGTTTTGTAAGCTCTGGTAAGTAGTGTGAGATTGCCAGAGCAGAAGCTACGTAGGATTAGGTTTACAACTCTTGAAGCCTTCTTGTCTATATTGTTGCAGTTCCAACTCTAATAATAAATAAAATAAATAAAAATAAATAGAAACCTCGACAGTCCAGCCAGAGGGGCGCGAGCGCGAAGGTAGTGGTTCTTCCTAACCCCGCAGAGCCCAAGGCTCACCTCCCGGTTCCTCCCACCCTCCATTGCCCAAAACCTGCCGCCGTCCCGCCTCCTTTGCCTGCATCACGTGGGAAGTTCGCCCCGAGGTCCTAAACCGGAGCAGCCGCGCCTTTCGAGGGGAAAGTGTGGCGCGCGCGGAAAGCGTAAAAACCGTGCGTAAACTTCTTGCTTGGCGCTGAGCAGCTGGAGGGCATTGGAACTCCGGGATTCCAGCTGTTGAGAGGAACTTTTTTTACCCCGCCGAAGCCACCATGAAGCTGAGGTTGCTGCCGTGGCTGGTGCTCCTTGCCCCTTTCTGCTTTTCGGGTAGGTGATCCCGGGAAACAATACCCCCCCCCCCCTCCAACGACTTTCTCTCTTCGAGTTTTTCCCTTCCTTCCACGCTTCCCCAACTCGTGGCTCTCCGAGCACGGCGCTTCCCATCGTTTCCTCCCCACCCACCCATATCCCCTCCGCCGCCAGATTTTGGGGATCCAGAATGACTCTCCCAGCTGCGGATCGTTGGACTCGAAATGACTTTTTGGAGTTGTTGTTTTCCGGAGAAAGGGAGAGCCGCGTGGTTCGTGATCCCTTCCCTCTCTCTTCCGCAGAGGAGCCAAAAAAACCCAGTTTCAACTGAAACATAACTAAGTGGCTCAGTTGGCTAAGACACTGCAGCTGGGCGGCTCCAATCCCTAGTGTAGGTCTCATGCGTTGAGCAGGGGGTTGGACTATATGACCTCCAAGGTCCCTTCCAACTTCTGTTACTGCTGATACATTTGTTTGTTTGTTTTGTCAAGTATGTGAAGATATAATAATATTTATATACATGATATTAGTAAAAGGAAAAATTAGGGGGGGAAAGCATTAGAAATAATAGTATCTATTGATTTATTTATTTAATAATAATAAATAAATAAATAATAATAATAAATAAATATACTTGAAACTAGTAAAAAATAAAGAAACATTAGGACAGGGGATGGAAGGCACGCTGGTGCACTTATGCACGCCCCTTACTGACCTCTTAGGAATCTGGAGAGGTCAACAGTGGATAGTCTAAGGGTAAAATTTTGGGGGTTAGGGGATGACACTACAGAGTCTGGTAGTGAATTCCTTGCATCAACTACTCGGTTACTAAACATGAGCTAGAAAAGAGACCAGAGGTTCCTTTTCTCAGCAAAGGCTGGTGGAAGGTAATAATAACAATAACAATGGAGTTGGATAGGACATTGGAGGTTTTATAGTCCAACCCCCTGCTTGGGCAAGAAACCGTACACTACTACAGACAAATGGTTATCCAACATCTTCTTAAAAACTTCCAGTGTTGGGGCATTCACAGATTCTGGAGGCAAGCTGTTCCACTGATCAATTGTTGTTTAGTTGTTCCATTGTTCAATAGATGTTTTGAACTGGTCTGGGGGTTATCTGAAGTGACCCGAAATCCAATCCAGCATGAGCTATGGAAGCTCATTAGGTGATATGAGGCCATTTAGTCATTCTCAGCCCAGCCCTCTACTGTGGTTTTGTTGTGAAGTTAATAACCACTATCACCCAACCACCACCATCACCCCTGTATATTGCTTTGAACTCCTGGTTCCAAATGAGATCTAAATAAAAGAAATATTAGAACCATGGTTAGGTAAGGCAGGTTATTGACAACTGGTTCTTTTTTTTTCTTTTTAAGGGAAGGCAAAACCCATCAGGTATTCTGTCCCTCGTTTAAGCCTATTTCTTTTCCAACTTTCTATTTATTGCTTTTAAAATAACAAGAGAAGAAAAAAGAAGCAAAAGGCATCTGTATCCTTTGTTTGGTGTTTTTCAAACTTGGCAATTTGAAGATGTGGGGACTTCAACTCCCACAATTCCCCAGCCAGCGTGCTGAAGTTGCTGGGAATTGAAGTCTTCACATCTTCAGTTGCCAAGCATGAAAAATACTAGTTTTTAGCCCTGAGTCATCAGAGAAGGGCAGCATACAAATCTAATAAATTATTATTATTATTGTTGTTGTTGTTAGAATAGAATATAATTCTTTATTGGCCAAGTGTGATTGGACACACAAGAAATTTGTCTTGGTGCATATGCTCTCAGTGTACATAAAAGAAAAGTTAGTTAAAATCATATGACACAGCATTTAATGATAGTACAGATACAAATAATCAATCATATCATATTAGGAACCAGTCATTATAAATCACAAGGATACAAAATTACAGTCATACAGTCATTTGTGGGAGGAGATGGGTAGTAGGAACGATGAGAAGATTAATAGTAGTGCAGACTTAATAAACAGTTTAGAATATAATTCTTTAATGGCCAAGTGTAATTGGACACACAAGGAATTTGTCTTGGTGCATATGCTCTCAATGTACATAAAAGAAAATGTAGATTTGTCAAGAATCATGAGATACAACACTTAATGATTGTCATAGGGGTCAAATAAGCAATGAAGAAACAATCAATATTAATAAAAATCTTAGGATACAAGCAACAAGTTAGTCAACAAGTGGCAGGAAAGGGGTGTTAGGAATGATGAGAAAAAACTAGTAGAAATAGAAGTGCAGATTTAGTAAAAAGTTTGAGAGTGTTGAGGGAATTGTTTTGTAGAGTGATGGCGTTCGGGAAAAAACTGTTCTTGTGTCTAGTTGTCTTGGTGTGCAATGCTCTGTAACGACGTTTTGAGGGTAGGAGTTGAAGCAGTTTGTGTCCAGGATGCGAGGTGTCTAAATATTTTCACAGCCCTCTTTTTGGCTCATGCAGTATACAGGTCCTCAGTGGAAGGCTGGTTGGCAGTAATTGCTTTTTCAGCAGTTCTGATTCTCCTCTGAAGTCTGTGTCGGTCTTGTTGGGTTGCAGAACCAACCCAGACAGTTATAGAGGTGCAGATGACAGACTCAATAATTCCTCTGTAGGACTGTATCAGCAGCTCCTTGGGCAGTTTGAGCTTTCTGAGTTGGTGCAAAAAGAATGTTCTTTGTTGTTGTAGTTCAAAACGTCTTGAAGTTTGCAAAAGTTATTAGGATTTTTTTTTTGAGGGGAGGGGAGAGGGAGGGACAACTGATGGAGGAATCCAGCCAGAGGTTACATGAATATTGACATAGGAATGCTGGTGATTTGTTTGGAAAGAAACTGGAAAGACAGGTGGGGATGAGGGATAGAACAGGAGGAAGGGAGATACGGTTGATTGATTGGAACAGGAAAAAAATGTACCTACCACATTGTAAATTTTTCTTTCAAGCTCCATTTATCAAAAGAGACTGTTCTGTTTTCTCTAGAGGCTCATTTCGGTGCCGATAACTAATTTTGTTCTGGAACTCTCATTGTCTCTTGCAAATGCCCGTAGTTCAGCAACGCTGAACTGTTCATTCTTATTATTCTAATGCTAGGGTATTTGCAGTGTTCATTTGTTAACAGGGTTATATACACATCGTAAGTACTGCAGCACAATTGGAAGGTGTTGGAATACACGGCAACATTGTGTTTTGCCTTTTCTAAGAAGGCACTGTCAGGGCTGGAGAGCACTATTCCTAAAATGCAAAGTAAGCCATGGACAGAGCTTGCCATATTCAGTCAAAACACAGATAAGGAAGCAAAGTCTCATCAATTTGCTAGACAACTTGCTTCTTCCAAGTAAGGCTACAAATCTTAAGCCTGGCTGCTAATCCAATCAGCTGCGCTCAAATTTGCACAAACGTTTTTTGCACCGTTGAAAGCATATCCTACAAGCGTGCTAGAAACTGTACATATCTGTGACATTGTGAAGCAAATGTGGCTGCATATGTACAAACACATATAATCACATATATACTGTTCTCTCTGTTACTTAGTGCATTTTTTTCAAAATGGACATTAGGCAATAAAAGGAGAGAGGGAGGGAGGGAGGAAGGAAGTACTGTATTCTGATGCTTCTTGGCAGCTTCTTTCGTGGCTGTTTTAAAAGCTGGGTGGAAAGGGAAGGAAAAGAAAGGAAGGGAAGGGAAAGGAGGAGAAGAAGGAAAAGAGAAAGAAAGAAAGAAGAAAGGAGAAAGAAAGAGAGACAGAAAGGAAGAAAAGAAAGTGGAGAGAGAAAGAGAAAGTAATAAATGAAAGAAAGAAAGAAAGAAAGAAAGAAAAAGAGACAGAAAGGAAGAAAAGAAAGTGGAGAGAGAAAGAGAAAGAAATAAATGAAAGAAAGAAAGAAAGAAAGAAAGGGAAAGAAAGAAAAAGAGGGGAAGGAAGGAAAGAAAGAAAGGAGAAAGAAAAAGAGACAGAAAGGAAGAAAAGAAAGTGGAGAGAGAAAGAGAAAGGAATAAATGAAAGAAAGAAAGAAAGGAGAAAGAAAAAGAGACAGAAAGGAAGAAAAGAAAGTGGAGAGAGAAAGAGAAAGAAAGAAATGAAAGAAAGAAAGAAAGAAAGGGAAAGAAAGAAATGAAGAAAGAAAGAGGGGAAGGAAGGAAAGAAAGAAAGAAAGAAAGAAAGAAAGAGGATAGTAAAGGATCAGAAGCCTGAGCCAGGCCTAACAACAGCATGTTAAGACTCAAGCTGATGTTAATGATAAGTTAACAGTTTGGGGAAAGCAGACGGGAAGATACAAATCTTGTAGCGTGTGTTGGGGCTAGCATATTGGCAAGCATCCTTGTGGTTAACTTGATGAGTTTGCCACGAAGAACGTTTGAAAGGAAACTATTGTCATTTGGAAGGTCTGAATCAGAGAGTGGGAGAATGGCTTAAGGTTTTTACTGCTCTTGTGTAGAGGTTCCAGTCCACTTTTTCGAGCAGTGATTCTCAACCTGGAGGTTGGGACCCTTTTGGGGGCTTAGGCGATAAAAGGAGGGAGGGAGAGAGGAAAGAAGAAAGGAAGGAACGAAGGAGGAAAGGAAGGAAGGAAGGAAGGAAGGAAGGAAGGATTGGGTGTCACAGGGGTCGCCTAAGACCATGGGAAAAGACAAATTTTCCATGGTGTTAGGAACTGAAGCTTCTATTCTGGAACATATTGTTGCCGATCAGTTTCCGGTCACAATTCAAAGTGTTGGTTATGACCTATAAAGCTCTTCATGGCACCAGACCAGACTATCTCAGGGACCGCCTTCTGCTGCACGAATCCCAGCGACCAGTTAGGTCCCACAGAGTGGGTCTTCTCCGGGTCCCGTCAACTAAACAATGTCGCTTGGCGGGACCCAGGAGAAGAGCCTTCTCTGTGGCGGCCCCGACCCTCTGGAACCAACTCCCCCCCAGAGATTAGAATTGCTCCCACCCTCCTTGCCTTTCGTAAGCTTCTTAAAACCCACCTCTTCCGCCAGGCATGGGGGAATTGAGATACTCTTTCCCCCTAGGCCTTTACAATTTTATGCATGGTATGTCTGTATGTATGTTGGTTTTATAATAGGGGTTTTTAACTTTTTATATTGGATTGTCATATGCTGTTTACTACTGTTGTTAGCCGCCCCGAGTCTACGAAGAGGGGTGGCATACAAATCCAATAAAATCAATCAATCAAGTCAATCATATTTTTACAATCCGACCAATCAGGCATTTACAGTGGGGGTGTCCCTCTGACCTTCCTGCCAATCAGCTTAAAGCTCTGTTGGGAAAATTGGCACTAGACTTATGGTTGGGGGTCACCACAACATGAGTAACTGTATTAAGGGGTTGTGTCATTAGAAAGGTCGAGAACCACTGCTTCAGAGGATCAGAAATGGACTGAAAATCAAAGACCTTTGGGCGAAGACTCCCACATGAAAAAGCAAGTCATTCCAACAAAATTTCTGCAGTTGCTCAACCGTGATTTAATAAATAAATAAACTCGATGTCCATGGGCTGAATCTTGTCCCAGAATAATTCGATCAACGCTTTAAAATATTCTTATTAACACATCCTTAAAAGAGCATTCAGGACACGCAAGGCAATGGAGAAGATTTCTTGATTTGAAGATTTAAAGAAAAAACTTTAAAAAGTGAGTTTGGGCTCAAGAGCAATGAGGTGCATAGCTTCTCAGAAACGTAAGTCTTACTCAACTCAGGCTGGCTTAGGAGATGGTTTTGTATAATACATCATGCGCACATTGCTCACTCTAATGCGGTGTTTCTCCACCTTGGCAACTTTAAGAGCTCTGGATTTCGACACCCAGAATTCTAGGCTGGCTGCGGAATCCTGGGAGTTGAAGTCCAGACATCTTAAAGTTTCTCAGGTTGAGAAACATTGTTCTAGCGCAGGGGTGTCAAACCTGATTTCATTGAGGACTGCATCAGGCTTGTGGCTGACCTTGGGGGCAAGTGGGTATAGCTAGAATAGAATAGATTATTATTATTATTATTATTATTATTATTATTATTATTATTATTATTATTATTATTGTAACATTATATTGATAACATTATTATAAATATACAGTTCTTGAAGCCGGTAGTTGCATATGCATTGGGACTAGCATCTTGAGTAGACTTAGGTACAAAATAAACATGAACCTAGCCAGTATTTCTTCAAGAGGATCGAGACAAGAAGCAACCTCTCTTTTTACTATCTCACAAGGAAGTTTCTCTTTTACTCTTGCAATTTGATATTTGGATTATATTACAATATATATAGACAAATATATAGACAAATATGTATATATATACTGTACAGTATATATATATTTGTTTTCGTAGATTTTCACGGGTACAGGTATGACAATCTTGGTATATTCGGGTTTCTTCCCGTGTAGGATTCAGAAATTTCTGGCGACCTCGTCGAAAGGGAGGAGGTTTTTTCTTTTTTTCTTAATGCATTCTTATGTTCTGCAACACGTGCATTTACTCTCCGGTTAGTTTGTCCAATATATGTGGCTGGGCAGATTTTATATTGGACAAACATATATTGGACAAACTAACAGGAGAGTAAATGCACATGTTGCAGAACATAAGAATGCATTAAGAAAAAAAGAAAAAACCTCTTCCCTTTTCCAACACTTCAAAACTACAGGACATGAAATTGATTTTGACAGTACTAAAATAATTTCCAAAACAAAACACTACAGCAAAAGAATAATCATGGAAGCCATCGAGATAGAAAAATATCCCCAAAATATGAACAAGCGGGATGATACCTCCCGCCTACCAGACATCTGGAAACCAGCCCTCATTAACAAACGTATCCCAGCCATAGAAACTGAAACCAGACTCAGAACACACATTGCAAAACAACCAAGTAACCTGCAAGCTCCAACTACTCAGGATATCACGCCTAATCCACAATCATTAAATAATCAGCATACCTCAGCTACATCAACGACCCCAGGTGCTACACCACTGACTCACCAGGAAGTTTCTACACAGCAGGCAATTGCTGAGCCATCAAACCACACCCAGCCACCAGTATTTATAGAAGTAAGGCAGCTCAGGTCTCACTGTGTTCGCCCTAGAACAAGGACAGAAGCACCAGCCTGAAGATGACGAGTGGGACCTCGTCGAAACGTCGCCAGAAATTTCTAAATCCTACACGGGAAGAAACCCGAATATACCAAGACCGTCATATATGTATGTATGTATGTATGTATGTATGTATGTATGTATGTATGTATAGACAATATATATAGACAAATTTCTTGTGTGTGCAATCACACTTGGCCAATAAAGTATTCTATCCTATTCTATTCTTGCCATTGACACAGACTATATGAATGTTGTATCGTTGTCTTTTCTATACAGATATCTGATTGGCTAAGGCTAATGGAAATTGACATATGGCAACAGAATGGGCAGACTGCCTTCTGCTTTAGGAAAATATTGGAGGATGCAAACACACAACCTTTTGTGGTCAGAGGACCGCATCTCTCCTTTGAGTGTCATGCTGAAAATCACATGCCAAACATTGGGTGGAAACATCAGGCAGTCAAGACTGTTCTCTTCTGTCATTTTAGATATTGAAATTTGATAGCTGATGGCAGATATTAGAGGGGTTGCTGTGTAGAAGAATCCAGAAGCTGTGTTGGTTGTTGTTTTTTTAATTGCTTTCTGCTGTCTCACTTCCATCTTTCCAATTGGGCAATGTGTTTGCACGATTAATATTTGCAATTGCGCAATCGGGCTTGCTAAAATTTATGACATGACAACAACTTGCAGATTGCATTTTGGACAATATCTGAACTAAAAAATAGCAGAAAGACATCAAGAGTGCCTTTGAACGGGATATTCAGAAACTGTTAGAGAAACAATTAACGCAGAAACATTTTTAAACTCTGGGAAAAGCAATGACTATGATTATGATTTATGATGATTTATTAGACTTGTATGCCGGCCCTCTCCGGAGACTTGGGGCGGCTCATAACAGTGATAAAAACAGTACATGGTGACAAATCTAATAATTAAAATCTAAAAATAACAATAATACATTTAAAAGTCTAAAAACAAGGAACCCCAATATATAAAAACATACATACAATCCTATCATGAACAAAAACTACATAGGCAGGGGGAGATGTCTCAGTTCCCCCACACTGGATGACAGAGGTGGGTTTTGAGGAGTTTACAAAAGGCAAGGAGGGTGGGGGCAGTCCTAATCTCTGGAGGGAGTTGATTCCAGAGGGTCGGAGCCACCACAGAGAAGGCTCTTCCCCTGGGTCCCGCCAGATGGCATTGTTTAGTCGACGGGACCTGGTGAAGACCCACTCTGTGGAACCTAACTGGTCGCTGGGATTGGTGCGGCAGAAGGCGGTCTCAGGCATCAAGCTGGCTCTACCCTGACTTAATTGGAATGTAAGCAAGAAGGGAGATAAAACAGAGTTTCAAGATACTGTTACTGTGTACCCAAGGCTCTCCAAAGTTGGTCATTTTAAGACTTGTGGACTTCAACTCCCAGAATTTCCCAACCAGCTATCTCAATTTTACTGGGATATAGTCAGTGAAGGGCTGCAAAAAAATTTACTACCATACTGTGGGCATGGCTTGTTGTCTGGGTGTGGCTTGATGGTCATGTGATTGGGTAGGAGTTACTTTCCGGCCACATGTGACCCGATGGGAGTGGCTTGAAAATCATGAGACCGGGTGGTTCAAAGGTCATGTGATTGGGTGGGAATGGCTTACCGACCAAGATAAGTTTGAAAAACTTATCTTGGTCGGTAAGTTGGCTAAGTCACATTGGCACGCAAGCCATTGCCCTAGCTCAGCTCCAATGTGCATGTGTGTGCTGGCCAACTGATTTTTGGCTCAGAGAGAGGCTCTGGGAGGGTGATTTGGGCTTCAAGAGAGCCTTGGGGGGGGGTGAGGGAGAGCATTTTTACCCTCCTCCAGCTCCAGGGAAATCTTTGTAGCCTGGGAAGGGTGAAACACGAGCCTACTGGGTCCACCAGAAGTTGGGAAACAGGTCGTTTCCAGCCTCCAGAGGGCCTCGGTGAGGTGGGGGAAGTTGTTTTTGCCCTCCCCAGGCATTGAATTATGAGTGTGGGCACTCGTGCATGTGTGATAGCTCATGCACATCCTCTTTCGGCACCCGAGGGAAAAAAGGTTCGCCATCACTGCCCTACACCATTTCTGACAAGCTGTTCCATTGGTTGATTGTTCTCATGGTCAGAAAGTTCCTCCTTATTTCTAGGTTGAATCTCTCTTTGTTCAGTTTCCATCCATTATTGTCTGGTCTTCAGGTTCTTTGGAAAGTAGCTTGACCTCTTCCTCTTTATGGCAACCCCTCAAATATTGCAACACTGCTATCATGTCTCCCCTGGTTCTTCTCTTCTCTTCACAACTTTGTCATTCATTTAATGATCATTGCAAAACAGGTCATAAAATTGGATTGATCACAACATATGACCACATATGTCCAAAGATACTTCACCAGAAGAGCCCTTCACTCCTCCACTCGAAACAGAATACCCTACGAAAGCAGACTATCAATCCTTGGTCTTGAAAGCTTAGAACTACGACATGTAAAACACGATCTAAATATTGACCACAAGATCATATGCTGCAACGTTCTACCTGTCAATGACTACTTCAGCTTCAATCGCAACAACACAAGAGCACTCAACAGATTCAAACTTAATATTAACTGCTCCAAACTTGACCGTAAAAAATATGACTTCAGCAACCGAGTTGTCGAAGCATGGAACTCATTACCTGACTCAGTAGTGTCAACCCCTAACATTTTTCCTTTAGACTATCCACGATTGACGTCTCCAGGTTCCTTAGAGGTCAGTAAGGGGCGTGCATAAGTGCACCAGTGTGCCTTCCGTCCCCTGTCCAATTGTCTCTCCTTATCTCATTTATCTTTTCTTCCTTTCAAATTTGTTCACCTATACTTTTATATCTTTTCTTCTATTAGTTTCTTTAGTTATATTCCTACATATCTATTCTCTTCAATGTGCATAATGTATTGGACTAAATAAATAAATGAATGAATGAATGAATGAATAAATAAATAAATGGCCATATGTGGAGGACCACCTGTAAGCAAACAGAAAACTCTGCAATATAATCTTTGTCATTAGCTAAGTTGGATTTGGCTTGCTCTCTGCTCTTCTAAGACTTTTTATCCATTGCTTCCAGTGTTTGTTGGGTTGGTTCAACATTAGATTCTTAAATTCCTCATTCTAGAATAGAATAGAATTTTTATTGGCCAAGTGTGATTGGATACACAAGGAATTTGTCTAGGTGCATATGCTCTCAGCGTACATAAAATAAAATGTACATTTGTCAAGAATCATGTGGTACAACACTTAATGATTGTCATAGGGATCAATAAGCAATGAAGAAGCAATATTAATAAAAATCTTAGGATATACGCAACAAGTTACAGTCATACAGTCAACATGGGAGGAAATGAGTGAAAGGAATGATGAGAAAAACTAGTAGAATAGAAGTGTAGATTTAGTAGAAAGTCTGACAGTGTTGAGGGAATTATTTGTTTAGTAGAGTGATGGCTTTCAGGAAAAAAATCTTGTGTCTAGTTGTCTTGGTGTGCAGTGCTCTGTAGCGACGTTTTGAGGGTAGGAGTTGAAACAATTTGTGTCCAGGATGTGAGGGGTCAGTAAATATTTTCCCTGCCCTCTTTTTGACTCGTGCAAGTATACAGGTTCTCAATGGAAGGCAGGTTGGCAGCAATTGCTTTTTCTGAAGTTCTGATTATCCTCTGAAGTCTGTGTTGGTCCTGTTGGGTTGCAGCACCAAACCAGACAGTTATAGAGATGCAGATGTCAGACTCAATGATTCCTCTGTAGAACTGTATCAGCAGCTCCTTGGGCAGCCGAAGAAGGTTTTTTTCCCCATCTTGCTTCATGTACACACATATTTTAACTTAATTCTGAAACATTATTCCAGAAACACAGCAATCTATTAATGTCTCAATGCTTTAGGCTACATAGAAATTAAATTTAATTTCTAACCACCCTTTCTCAGGCGTCTGTGGTAATATAGATGGCATTCAAAACATCTCTCTCCACCCTTTTCTCTCTTTGGCTTCCATTTTTACCAGGAATCTCTTAACAGTTTAAACAAAGTGGGTGGTTTCTGACTTTATATATTTTATTGTAAAATAAGGATTTCCCCTCGTACAAATTCTGACTTCAGAATACTTCTGAGAAATTGATCAATGGTGGTGAGGGTTGATCATATCATCCTAATTATACGACACAAAGTACAAACTTTCCCATGAAAGGAGTTTGTTGGGAACAATGAAATCTACCATTGTCTGTAACAACTATTATGTATCTATTCTGGCCATCAAAGTTGCAGAAGACTTAACGCATCCCAATTCACTATCGATGGAACATTGCAGCTCAGGGTTAACATGAGGGATCCTTAGTGCTTTCTGAATTTGGTTGTTATCTTGCAAACCTTTTCTCACCAAACTAGGTAACATCATCAGTTACATGGCTGAAACGCTTAATTAATTAAACTGGATTGAGATAAGCTGCCTGCTGCTACCCTCCATTTTAAAATTTTGCACAGCCTGAAATAATTGTCATTTACACTATGGTGGTACCTCTACTGAAGAATGCCTCTACTTAAGAACTTTTCTAGATAAGAACCAGGTCTTCAAGATTTTTTTGCCTCTTCTTAAGAACCGTTTTCTACTTAAGAATCCAAGCCCGGAAAAATTTCCCAGGAAATTTGAAAGTGGCACGAAGGCCGGGCCAGTTTCCTGCCATTCCCCCTGGGTTTCTCTCTCTGGTGCTGTCTATGGGAGGCAGCCTCGTGCCGGGTGTATGGGAGGCGCGTGCTCTTCCTTGCCGCCTCAGAGTCCCTCTTTTTTTTCTTTAAGCCTTAAAGTTTTGGATTTGGGGGATTCCCCTTATCTCACCTTCTTCCTTCGGCAGCGACTGTCCTCCTCCTCCTCTTCTTCCTCCTCCTCCCACCTAAATTCTGAGCTTTTATTCCTTTCCTAGTGGGTTTGCTTTTACATTGATTCCTGTGGGATAAATTGCTTCGTCTTACAAACTTTTCTACTTAAGAACCTTAAGTTGAGGTACCACTGTACTTTCTTACCTCTAGGACGCGGGTGTCAAACTCAGTCGCATCACGTGATGTATCGTGGATGTGACAGGACTTCAGTCACATCTCATTAGGTATCATTGGGGTATGCAGTCTAAATCAGTGGCCCCCCAACCTTTTGGGCACCAAGGACCAGCTCTGTGGAGAGAGGTTTTTCATGGATCAAAGGGGACGTGGTTTCGTGTGCTGCCTGCATCCCATGGATAGGGGGGCTTTGCTTTTTGGCATTGCCCAATTTCTGGCATGTTGCAGCCCGGTACCAATCCACAGACTGGTGGTTGAGGACCTGGGCTCTAAACCTACATATAGTCTCTCCCAGTAGTTTCATGTAGACATTAAAAAGGAAGAAGGAAAGAAGTCCTGTGGGACATCACACACGAGATCACCAGGATGGATTCTATTGCCTCCAAGTAGTAACTGGAACTGTTTGCTAAGGGAGGATTGGAACTTTGAAACAATGTCGTCAGGCGGGCCCCAGGGGAAGAGCCTTCTCTGTGGCGGCCCCGGCCTTCTGGAATCAACACCCCCCCGGAGATTAGAACTGCTCCCACCCTCCTTGTCTTCCGTAAACTACTTAAGACCCACCTATACCGCCAGGCATGGGGGATTTGAGGCATCTTTTCCCCAGGCTTATTATAATTTATGTTTGGTATGTATGTGCTGTTTGGTTTTTAATTATGATAGAGTTTTTAGTTTTTTAATATTAGATTTGTGCCATTATAATATTGTTTTTATCGTTGTTGTGAGCTGCCCCGAGTCTTTGGAGAGGGGCGGCATACAAATCTAATAAATAATAATAATAATAATAATAATAATTATTATTATTATTATTATTATTATTATTATTATTATTATTATTATTATTAACTACTGGAGCCCAGCATCCAGAATTCTCAAATTTGAAAGAGGTATAGGACAATGATGGCAAACCCTTTTTTCCTCAGGTGCCGAAAGAGCATGCACACATGCTATTGTGCATGCGCGAGTGCCCACACCCATAATTCAATGCCTGCGGAGGGTGAAAACAGCTTCTTCCACCCCCTGGAGGCCCTCTGGAGGCTGAAAATGGCCTGTTTCCCAACTTTTGGTGGGCCCAGTAGGCTCGTGTTTTGCCCTCCCCAGGCTCCAAAGGCTTCCATGGAGCTCAGGGAGGGTAAAAACGCCCTCCCCCATCCCCTCGGAGGCTCCCTGGAAGCAAAAAATGTCCTTCTTCAGTCTCTGTGCGAGCCAAAATCCAGCAGCACACACATTGGAGCTGAGCTAGGGCAATCGCTTGCTTGCCAACAGATATGGCTCCGCATGTCACCTGAGTCACTCTGCCATAGGTTCGCCATCACTAGTATAGGAGGATAGTACATGGTACTCGCCAGTATTTGGGGTTGCCATGTATGTAAACTATCAATTGTAATTTGTGCCTTTATAGATGCAATATATCTTTAAGGACTTTGGCTGGTTCGCCATAAGAGGGCGCCAGCACTCTCTCCCGATGATGATGCTGGAGAGCTCATTCATTCTTTGCCTTTACCTTGAGGGGGGAGTGTATTCTGCTTCGTGCTGCTACGTGCGGTTTGTTGTTTATTTCTGCTTTGTGCTTGTATATATGTATATATGTAAATAATACTTGTTTAGCATACTAAGTCTGTGTTGTTACTGGCTGCATCACACATCCAGACTCTTGCCTTGAACTATGCTCTGCGTATGTCGAAGGTCTTGCAGCCTAGCTGCACCAAGACATACTAACAGATACTATCTTCAGTGGGACTAAAAAAATCCTGAAGGATATACAGTGATACCTTGTCTTACAAACTTAATTGGTTCTGGGACAAGGTTCTTAAGGTGAAAAGTTTGTAAGACGAAACAATGTTTCCCATAGGAATCAATGGAAAAGCGATTAATGCATGCAAGCCCAAAATTCACCCCTTTTGCCAGCTGAAGCACCCGTTTTTGTGCTGCTGGAATTCCCCTGAGGTTCCCCTCCATGGTAAACCCCACCTCCAGACTTCCATGTTTTTGTGATGCTGCAGGGGAATCCCAGCAGCACAAAAACGAGTGCTTCGCTGGCAACGGAAGTCTGGAGGCGGGGAATCCCAGTGGCGGCAGCGGGTTTGTAAGGTGAAAATAGTTTGTAAGAAGAGGCAAAAAAATCTTAAACCCCGGGTTTGAATCTCAAAAAGTTTATATGACAAGGCGTTTGTAAGACGAGGTATCACTGTATAATAGAATCCAGAAGAATTACACTCTGCACATCTAGGTCCCGGCATTCATAATCAGCCAGATAACAAGGTGATCTCTGTTCCATTAAAAAAGGTTCAAATAATCCACTATTATTACTATTATTACTATTATTACTATTATTATTATTATTATTATTATTATTATTATTAAATTTGTATGCCGCCCCTCTCCGTAGACTCGGGGCAGCTCACAACAGCAATAGAAAACAATGTACAATACAAATCTAATATTACAAAATTAAAAACCCACAATTTAAAAAACATGCACGCAACATACCATACACAAACTATATAGGCCTGGGGAAGATGTCTCAGTTCCCCCGTGCCTGACGGCAGAGGTGGGTTTTAAGCAGTTTACAAAAGGCAAGGAGGGTGGGGGCAATCCTAATCTCTGGGGGTAGCTGGTTCCAGAGAGTTGGGGCCGCCACAGAGAAGGCTCTTCCCCTGGGTCCCACCAAACGACATTGTTTAGTCGACGGGACCTGGAGAAGGCCGACTCTGTGGGACCTGACTGGTCGCTGGGATTCGTGCGGCAGAAGGCGGTCCCGGAGATATTCTGGTCCGATGCCATGAAGGGCTTTATAGGTCATAACCAACACTTTGAATTGTGACTGGAAACTGATCGGCAACCAATGCAGACTGCGGAGTGTTGGTGAAACATGGGCATACCTAGGGAAGTCCATGATTGCTCTCGCAGCTACATTCTTCACGATCTGAAGTTTCCGAACACTTTTCAAAGGTAGCCCCATGTAGAGAGCATTACAGTAGTCGAACCTCGAGGTGATGAGAGCATGAGTGACTGTGAGCAGTGACTCCCGGTCCAGATAGGGCCACAACTGGTGCACCAGGCGAACCTGGGCAAACGCCCCCTTCACCACAGCTGAAAGATGGTTCTCTAATGTGAGCTGTGGATCGAGGAGGACGCCCAAGTTGCGGACCCTCTCTGAGGGGGTCAATGTTTTCCCCCCCCCCAGGGTGATGGATGGACAGATGGAATTGTCCCTGGGAGGCAAAACCCACAGCCACTCCATATGAGTATGAGTCTGTTGACACCCATCCAGACCCCAACAGCCTCCAGGCACCGGCACATCACTTCCACTGCTTCGTTGACTGGACATGGGGTGGAGATGTAAAGCTGGGTATCATCCGCATACTGATGATACCTCACCCCATGCCCCTGGATGATCTCACCAGCGGTTTCGTGTAGATATTAAATAGCAGGGGGGAGAGAATGCTACTCTCTAGTAATTACCTTAAAAAAGCAGAGATAGGAAATAGGACAATTGTTGTCTAGCACTACTGAATCCAAGGAAGTCTTCTTAAGATATATCCACTGCAGCTGAAATTGTGCAAGAGTGTTGTATAATAATAATAATAATAATAATAATAATAATAATAATAATAATACCATATACTTTTTTCAAGAAATGTAGATTTTGGACTTAAAATTATTACGAACCTACATGTTTGGAAACTTTGCAAATATTGCATTGATATGTATCTGTGTTCTTTCAGGGTCCATGCAGGGAAATGTCACCGATACCCCTCCTGTCCATTTAAATTCATCAACAATAAGTAATTCTTCAACAACAGGTAAGCTTCCTTCTCCTTTCACAGCTTTGTTCTGCAAATCCCCTTCAAAACACATTTAAATTCTTCTTTTTCCACTTTTTCCTTTTCCAAATCAAATGTGTTATGAATAATCACACCTGGAAAAGAGATGTTAGAGCCACCATTCAGTCTAAGGAGAAGGACAGCATAAAAAAATCGAATAAATAAAATAAAATAAAAGCTGAGAGTTGTAGTCCACACATCTTAAAGATGTTGAGTTTGAAAAACTATGTTCTAAGTGGTGCTACAGCTTTAGGGAAGAAGTTACCAAGTCCTAATGCTACCAGTAATCATGCTTGAGTAATGTATGTTGGCTAAGATCTGTACGTGAGGCATAGAACTGGAGGTACAGGTTGCTGTTGTTATCTGCCTTGGGTGGAAGTTTGTTCACAAGTAGTGATGGGCGAACCCAACGGTGTTCGGGTTCGGCAAGTTCGGACGAACTTTGCATAAAATTTGGCCAAACCCGACCCAAACTCGAACTCCGAACGCTATGTGACATCAAAGCTCCGCCCCCGGAATCCCATCGGTTTTTATTTTTACGGATTTTTAATTTTTATTTTTATTTTTACGAAAAAGGACGCCGCAGCGGCGCTGCAAGCAAAGGGGGGTCCTTTCACGTAAAAATAAACATTATTATTTTTACGTGAAAGGACCGCCCTTTGCTTGCAGCACCGCTGCGGCGTCCTTTTTCGTAAAAATAACAATGTTTATTTTTACGTGAAAAGACCTCCCTTTGAAGGAGCTGGGGAATCCCTCCCACAAAGAGATTCCGGGGGCGGAGCTTTGATGTCACGTATACCGGCAGGTTGCTAAGGACGTCAAGGCGATCACTTCCTGGATTCCATGGTGCATCTTATACACCGGTGTGTCTTGTAATCTGAAAAATACGGTATGTTTTTCATCTCCCAGTAGATTTCCTACATGATGATCTGTCCCTGACCTGATCTTTCAGGTTAAGGTTTACAATCCATATTCCCACCCGCAGAGCAATTCTGGTTTATTCATACACAGGTTTTATTTCATCAAAGATAAGAGTTAGCCTCCATGCACCATAAACACCAACGGCAATTGCGGAATAAGTACAAAATGAACTTTCCAACCGAGACAAACCCGTGTATCTAGCCACCTAATTAACGTGGCCTCTGGGAAGCTGTTTTCGCCCCTCTCCAGGCATAGAATTATGGGTGTGGGCATTTGCGCATGTGCGATAGCACACACCTATGCTCTTTTAGCACCCGAGGGGAAAAAGGTTCGCCATCACTGATCTATGATTTTAGTACTACATTAGGCATGAAAGCCACCTGGGTGATATTTGGCACACTCAAGAGTCCTAAAAGGGGGCAACAGTGTGCGCCCTTTCAGTATGAAAAAGTTCACACGAGACGTTTGGACAAAGAGAACAGAAATGTTTCTTCTCACTAGGTATACCAAAAACGGTTTGCAAAGCGGGTACTCTTCATAAGGGAAGAGACACTTGTACAGAAGCTAAAGAGCAGGTTATATAGGTTTTACAAATCACAAAGGTACATAGAATTCCTCAACTTATCATAGGGGTACACAGAATTCCTTGCCTAAATATGGTCTACATCCTGTTTCTTTCTCCTGGAGATGAATAGAACCTTATATGGTTTATTGGGTAAACAGCAGTCAGGCGGTAGGGAAAGCAAGTAGGATGCTTAGCTGCATAGCTAGAGGTATAACAAGCAGGAAGAGGGAGATTATGATCCCGCTATATAGAATGCTGGTGAGACCACATTTGGAATACTGTGTTCAGTTCTGGAGACCTCACCTACAAAAATATTGACAAAATTGAACAGGTCCAAAGACGGGCTACAAGAATGGTGGAAGGTCTTAAGCATAAAACGTATCAGGAAAGACTTCATGAACCCAATCTGTATAGTCTGGAGGACAGAAGAAAAAGGGGGGACATGATCG
The DNA here is from genome assembly GCF_031021105.1 of Erythrolamprus reginae. Classification (NCBI taxonomy): domain Eukaryota; kingdom Metazoa; phylum Chordata; class Lepidosauria; order Squamata; family Dipsadidae; genus Erythrolamprus; species Erythrolamprus reginae. The sequence goes on along the minus strand of NC_091953.1, from coordinate 16,403,623 downwards.
AAACATTTAAATATATTAAAGGGTTAAATAAGGTCCAGGAGGGAAGTGTTTTTAATAGGAAAGTGAACACAAGAACAAGGGGACACAATCTGAAGTTAGTTGGGGGAAAGATCAAAAGCAACATGAGAAAATATTATTTTACTGAAAGAGTAGTAGATCCTTGGAACAAACTTCCAGCAGACGTGGTAGATAAATCCACAGTAACTGAATTTAAACATGCCTGGGATAAACATATATCCATCCTAAGATAAAATACAGAAAATAGTATAAGGGCAGACTAGATGGACCATGAGGTCTTTTTCTGCCGTCAGACTTCGATGTTTCTATGTTTCTATATTTCTATCTTGTTAAACAGCAAACATTTATCTTGTTAAAAACAGATCCCAAAATGACAGTCACAAGATAAGGAAAAACAGGAAATCCTTATCTTGTTAAAGACAGAAACTACAGACAGCAAATACTGATATTCTTAAAATAAAACTTAAATTATTTTATACACAATGGATTTTTCCTTCAACGTCTTGTCTATAGAGTCACCAGGTGATAGGATGGACTTGAAAGCAAATTCAGGAATGAGGTTTGCATTTTGCAGAAATTGACTTTATCCACCAACTTTTGGTATCTTGGTTCTTGTAGGTTATGCTGAATGCACATCAGGGAATAAGATTGATGAGCTGTGGGTCCCTTGGTGCTTTCGGAACTTTGTTATTTCTTTCAGAGGTTTCAGACTAAGTAACATAATCAGAACAAATTGCCACTTGCGACTCTTTATATATAGAAACATAGAAATATAGAAACATAAAAGACTGACGGCAGAAAAAGACCTCATGATCCATCTAGCCTGCCCTTATACTATTTTCTGTATTTTATCTTAGGATGGATATATGTTTATCCCAGGCATGTTTAAATTCAGTTACTGTGGATTTACCAACCACGTCTGCTGGGAGTTTGTTCCAAGGATCTACTACTCTTTCAGTAAAATAATATTTTCTCACGTTGCTTTTGATCTTTCCCCCAACTAACTTCAGATTGTGTCCCCTTGTTCTTGTGTTCACTTTCCTATTAAAAACACTTCCCTCCTGGACCTTATTTAACCCTTTAACATATTTAAATGTTTCGATCATGTCCCCCCCTTTTCCTTCTGTCCTCCAGACTATACAGATTGAGTTCATTAAGTCTTTCCTGATACGTTTTATGCTTAAGACCTTCCACCATTCTTATAGCCCGTCTTTGGACCCGTTCAATTTTGTCAATATCTTTTTGTAGGTGAGGTCTCCAGAACTGAACACAGTAATCCAAATGTGGTCTCACCAGCGCTCTATATAGCGGGATCATAATCTCCCTCTTCCTGCTTGTTATACCTCTAGCTATGCAGCCAAGCATTCTACTTGCTTTTCCTACCGCCTGACCACACTGCTCACCCATTTTGAGACTGTCAGAAGTCACTCCCCCTAAATCCCTCTCTTCTGAAGTTTTTGCTAACACAGAACTGCCAATACAATACTCAGATTGAGGATTCCTTTTCCCCAAGTGCATTATTTTACATTTGGAAACATTAAACTGTAGTTTCCAAATATGTGCATTGCATTCTATATGTGCATTGCATGAAGAAAATATAAACTTAGTTGGGATTTCACTAAATGGATGGGGTCATTAACCATCGAAATATTTTCTTTCTGTTTCCATTCTGGCTAAGAATTGCGCCTCAGTTTCTGTTTCTCCCATACTTCACAATGGTAGGAGCGGAGAGGAGAGTCTCCAATTTCAAAATACCACATGTGGAAAGAGAAATGTTGAAACTTCTCCGAATCACTTTCAGTCACCCTAATTAAAATTTGGGCCTTATATTTATAGTAGAAATAGTGAAAATGTTAAATTTAGGTAGTTCTTTTCATTTTCATTTCATTTTATTGGATTTGTATGCCGCCCCTCTCCGCAGACTCGAGGCGGCTAACAACAGAATAAAAACAGCATGTAAATCCAATACAAAACAGCTAAAAAAAACCCCCTTAATTCTAAAACCAAACATACATACAAACAATCATACCATGCATAAATTGTAAAGGCTTAGGGGGAAAGAATATCTCAATTCCCCCATGCCTGACGGCAGAGGTGGGTTTTTAGGAGCTTGCGAAAGGCGAGGAGGGTGGGGGCAATTCTAATCTCCGGGGGGAGTTGGTTCCAGAGGGTCGGGGTCGCCACAGAGAAGGCTCTTCCCCTGGGCCCTGCCAAACGACATTGTTTTGTTGACGGGACCCGGAGAAGGTCCACTCTGTTGGACCTAACCGGTCGCTGGGATTCGTGCGGCAGAAGGCAGTCTCGTAGATAGCCTGGTCCAGTGCCATGAAGGGCTTTATAGGTGATGACCAACACTTTGAATTGTGACCGGAAATTGATTGGCAACCAATGCAGACTGCGGAGTGTTGGTGTTACAACGGCATTTCTGGGAAAGCCCATGATTGCTCTCGCAGCTGCATTCTGCACAATCTGAAGTTTCCGAACACTTTTCAGAGGTAGCCCCATGTAGAGAGCATTACAGTAGTCGAGCCTCGAGGTGATGAGGGCATGAGTGACTGTGAGCAGTGACTCCCGGTCCAAATAGGGCCGCAACTGGTGCACCAGGCGAACCTGGGCAAACGCCCCCCTCGCCACAGCTGAAAGATGTTTCTCTAATGTGAGCTGTGGATCGAGGAGGATGCCCAAGTTGCGGACTCTCTCTGAGGGGGTCAATAATTCCTCCCCGGTTGATGGACGGACAGATGGGATTGTCCTTGGGAGCCAAGACCCACAGCCACTCCGTCTTATCAGGGTTGAGTTTGAGTCTGTTGACACCCATCCAGGCCCCAACAGCCACCAGGCACCGGCACAACACTTCCACTGCTTCGTTGACTGGACATGGGGTGGAGATGTAAAGCTGGGTATCATCAGCGTACTGATGATACCTCACCCCATGCCCCTGGATGATCTCGCCCAGTTCTACAATATAATAGGTAGGGGTAGGTTCTAACTTACCTCGCTGCCGGTCCACTTCCTCCCGCTCCATGTGGGCGCTCATACATTGTGCAGTACCAAAACCCAAGCTTCTGCACATGTGCAGAAGGGAAAAAAAAAAGGTGCCTCCTATGGCGCCGCCATTAGAGCCAGTTCTGAGATGTGGCCAAGAGGCCGTCGCTCCCGGTTTGGCGAGTGGGGACAAATGCCCGCAACCGGTTCTCTACAACCTGTCCAAACTGGGAGCAACCCATCTCTGGTAGTAGACAAAAAACCAAGGTGATGATCTTATTTTTAAAAATCACATGCTACAAAAGGAAAACCGGTGGCAGCAAGCCTTGTTTATCAACATTTCAAGAAGTGATCTGCAAGTTTATTGTATCTGTTCCTGTATTTCATACATGCTTCACAATGTCATGAGATAAGTATTTCACCAAGTGAATGTCCTGATCCTTTTTGCCCATAATTTAATGTTGTATTTAAATAATATTTGAGGCAGGGGGACCTTGGCAAGACAAGAAAAACAATGAGTTCTGCTTGTTTCAGGAAGTCTCAGTTTAATCTTTGCAACCACAGCCGATTTCTTTGCAACGTGCTCAAGATAAAACCATTCTCCACAACTTCCGTTTTTGCAGAGTGGTTCTGCAAATGAGCGATATGCTTTGAGCCCATCTTTTGCCTGATGCAAATAACAATTCTGGTCTAAGAATCTAAGGTGGTGGTGTTCTTTTCCAAATTTCAAATTAAAATATAACTCATGAAAGAAAACGGTAGCTGGAAACTTCATGTGTAAAAGATGTTTAGGAAAAAGACCCTCAGAACAGATTATTTGCATGAAACATGCAAAAATTCTTGCAGAATTCTGAAGAGTGCCTACTCTTGAATTGTTGGGGTAAAGGGGAGAGAGATTTTATTGAACGATAATTGAAATTGAAATTTCTTTGAGCAAGGAAAGTTTGATAGTGAAGCCGCTACTTAAATGATTGATGGATTTGCCCTTCTTGTAGATACTGTTTTAGGTGGTCTTAAATCAGAGTTCTCCAATCTTTCCAGGTTGGTGGTTCGGAGTGGACGGAGGGGGGAAAGACGAGATGATTTTGTGAGAGGGACAAGTGCATGTGTGATGACTGTTAGTGACTCCTTCACCTTCAACCGCAACAACAAACGAGCTTGTAATAGATTCAAACTTAACGTAAACCGCTCCAAACTAGATTGCAGAAAATACAACTTCAGTAATAGAATGATCAATGGCTGGAACGCATTACCCGACTCTGTGGTTTCTTCCCCAAACCCCAAAATCTTTAACCTCAGATTGTCTACTGTTGACCTCTCCCCTTTTCTAAGAGGTTTGTAAGGGGCGTGAATAAGCACACCACTGTGCCTACCATCCCTGTCCTACTGTCCTATTTGTCTTTTTTTATCATTATTTAGTACTTATGTTATGCTTATACAAACTACAATCCTAGATTTGTTTAGAAAGATAGATAGATAGATAGATAGATAGATAGATAGATAGATAGGGAGAGAGAGAGATAGAGAGAGAGAGAGAGAGAGTGAGAGAGAGAGAGAGACAAACAGATAGATAGATAGATAGATAGATAGATAGATAGATAGATAGATAGATATAGAGACAGACAGACAGACAGAGATAGAGAGAGAGAGACAGACAGACAGAGATAGAGAGAGAGAGAGACAGACAGAGATAGATAGATAGATAGACAGACAGAGATAGAGAGAGAGAGAGACAGACAGACAGACAGACAGACAGAGGGCTGAGAGTTCACATGAATGGGGCCACGAGTAACTGCAACAACATTTGCGTGAGTACGGCCACAAGCAACCATGATGACTCCTGTGCTAGAGGGACCACAAGTGCCCCTGACACTCGCACAAATGGGGCCACTAGTGCCCGCACGAGTGAGGTCACAAGTACCTGCAACACAAATAGGCGTGCATGCAGACCAACCAGCTACTCATGCGACCCAGTGGTCAGTAGACCATAACCTAGTAGTGGCCTGCGGCCCACAGTTTGGGGACTCCTTGGTCTACGTCAGGGGCGTCAAACTCAATTTCATTGATGACCACATCAAGGTTGTATTTGACCTCTAGAGGGACGGGGTGCATGGGCAGAGAGGGTGTGGCCAATTCTACATCACTCATGTTGGGGGCACCTGTGGGTAGACCAAGCACTCTGGCAGTGAAAATGGACTTTTGAGCTCCGTTTTCAACTGTGATGGGTTGCTACAATCCTCTGCCAATGAAAGCGGAGCTTGGGAGGGACGTACAAATTTAAGCACACCATGGGTCGGATCCCTGGGCCTTGAGTTTGGCACCCCTTAGTCTATATTATTTCCAATCCTGCGATTATAATTAAACATTTATTTTATTTATTTTATTTATTTATTTATTTTGTCCAATACACAATGAGGGCTTTAGTGGGTATACAGTGTTCCCTCGATTTTCGCGGGTTCGAACTTCGCGAAAAGCCTATACCACGGTTTTTCAAAAAATATTAATTAAAAAATACTTCACGGTTTTTTTCCCTATACAATTGGTTTTTCCCGCCTGGTGATGTCATACATCATCGCCAAACTAATAATTTTCGCAAATAAATAAATAATAATAATAATTGTTAATAAATAATTATGTTTATAAATGTCAGGATCACTAAGTGTCTTATTCAATAGTGAGTACCAGTAATAATGGTGAGTAAATGGTTGTTAAGGGAATGGGAAATGGCAATTTAGGGGTTTAAAGTGTTAAGGGATGGTTTGTGATACTGTCCATAGCCAAAAATGGTGTATTTACTTCTGCATCTCTACTTCGCGGAAATTCAACTTTCGCGGGCGGTCTCAGAACGCATCCCCCGCGAAAATCGAGGGAACACTGTATATCTATATACACATAGTAAAATACATGATGAAGGTTATAGAGGAGATACTCATAGTAAAATATATCTAAGAAATAATAGAAAAGAAGGTATAGTAATAGAACATATCAATGAAAGAATAGAAGAAGAGATATAGGAATAGAAGAAAGGTATAGGAGATATAGGAGAGCAATAGGACAGGGGACGGAAGGCACTCTAGTGCACTTGTACTCGCCCCTTACTGACCTCTTAGGAATCTGGATAGGTCAACCGTAGATAATCTATGGGTAAAGTGTTGGGGATTTGGGGATGACACTATGGAGTCCGGTAATGAGTTCCACGCTTCGACAACTCGGTTACTGAAGTCATATTTTTTACAGTCAAGTTTGGAGCGGTTAATATTAAGTTTAAATCTGTTGTGTGCTCTTGTGAAAAGCTGAGCCTAAGTTAGGGACACTCTTTTCCAATGTGTTAACTTTCTATGGAGAGGCCTTCTGTTTTCTTTTGAAAATACCCCTCTGAATTTGCAAGCCAAAATGACGCAGGCGGTTTTATTACTTCTGTTGTATAACAGCTATAAACCCAAACATGAACTGCAATGTCCTGGTGACAGATATAAATATTTTCATTCTTTTTTTGATGGCTCACAGAATCTTTTGCGGAAGAAGTTACAGAGAGGTATAACAAGCAGGAAGAGGGAGATTATGATCCCGCTATATAGAGCGCTGGTGAGACCACATTTGGAATACTGTGTTCAGTTCTGGAGACCTCACCTACAAAAAGATATTGACAAAATTGAAGGGGTCCAAAGACGAGCTACAAGAATGGTGGAAGGTCTTAAGCATAAAACGTATCAGGAAAGACTTAATGAAGTCAATCTGTATAGTCTGCAGGACAGAAGGAAAAGGGGGGGACATGATCGAAACATTTAAATATATTAAAGGGTTAAATAAGGTCCAGGAGGGAAGTGTTTTTAATAGGAAAGTGAACACAAGAACAAGGGGGCAGAGTCTGAAGTTAGTTGGGGGAAAGATCAAAAGCAACGTGAGAAAATATTATTTTACTGAAAGAGTAGTAGATGCTTGGAACAAACTTCCAGCAGACGTGGTAGATAAATCCACAGTAACTGAATTTAAACATGCCTGGGATAAACATATATCCATCCTAAGATAAAATACAGAAAATAGTATAAGGGCAGACTAGATGGACCATGAGGTCTTTTTCTGCCATCAGACTTCTATGTTTCTATGTTTCTGTTGATTCGTATCAGAAAGAATTTGGCTATTGGTTGTTAGGGAAGTAAAAAAGTATAGAATAAGCCAGCCACATCAAGGAATGAGTAGCAGCTAATCTTTGTAACGAAATACGGGTAATTTGTTGTTGTGTAAGGGAAGGTGTGTTTAAGCTACATTATCCTTATTAGTGCTGTTGCTATTTAATTAAATGTGTATTTCATGGGGGTTTTTTCCTCCCTTTTGTTCAGACGTGTTCAATTAAAGACTGCCTGGACAAGTCCACGTGGTTTTCTGGGCAGGGTTGTTCAGAAATGGTTTAACGTTGCCTCTTTCCTAGACGGTGTGAAAGTGACTGGTTTACGGGCATCTATCCGTTTTTGCGTACAAGGTGGGACTAGAATTCCCAGTCTCTTGGTTTTTAGCTTGGTGTCCCAACCCACTGCACCAAATTCGCTCTTGTCTTTTCTGGATTGGAGAAGTTCAAAGCCTATTATTCTAATCATAACGAGAGAACATTCTTTAATTCCTTTGGAAACTTAAAGATCTGGCCATTCCAGGGATGGTCCATTTATTGATTGATTGATTGATTGATTGATTGATTGATTGATTGATTGGATTTGTATGCCGCCCCTCTCCGCAGACTCGGGGCAGCTAACAACAGCAATAAAACAATATATAACAAAATCCAATACTAAAAACAGTTAAAAGCCCATTATATAAAAACCAATCGTACATATAGACATACCATGCATAAAATTGTAAAGGCCTAGGGGGAAAGTATATCTCAGTTCCCCCATGCCTGGCGGCAGAGGTGGGTTTTACGCAACTTTCGAAAGGCAAGGAGGGTGGGGGCAATTCTAATCTTTGGGGGGAGTTGGTTCCAGAGGGCCGGGGCCGCCACAGAGAAGACTCTTCCTCTGGGTCCCGCCAAGCGACATTGTTAATATTACTTCTGAATACTGCCTACCATTCCCTGTTCCAACATTTTTACTTCGGGAAAACTCTAGAACAGGCAGTAGTGGGTTGCTACCAGAACGGTAAAGGATGCTGCAGCGATAGCAAAAATTGAGCTGCGGGCACAGCTTTGGGTGACTTGCGTGCATGCGTAAGCGTCAAAGCGAGGTTTTGCTTCCTGCACATCCAGAGGCCGTGCTTATGGGCCAGGCCGGCGACCCCACAACATTGGCGTGATTAATCTGGCCTGGCCCCATGTCAAAGAGGTCCCTAACCACAGTAGCCTATGCCTGCCTAACCGAAAACGGGCTCCACTGAGTTCAATGTGACTTACTCCCAGGTAAGTAGATAGAGCAGCCTTCCCCAGCCAATAGTTTATTTGCAGTTTGTAATAAGTAAAATAATAAATATTAACATTAAAATTCCATTTGGGTCCTGATTATTTTAGTTATTTATTTGTTTACAGTGGTACCTCTGCTTAAGAACGCCTCTACTTAAGAACTTTTCTAGATATGAACCAGGTGTTCAAGATTATTTATTTTTTTGCCTCTTCTCAAGAACCATTTTCTACTTAAGAAGCAAAATCTCACTGGGACATTTGTTTATTTATTATTTATTATTTATTATTTAGATTTGTATGCCACCCCTCTCCGCAGATTCGGGGCGGCTCACAGCAAAATAAAACAATTCATGACAAATCTAAATTTTAATTTAATTTTTTTTAAAAACCCCATTTACTAAAACAAACATACATACAAACATACCATGCATAAATTGTATATGCCCGGGGGAGATGTCTCAGTTCCCCCATGCCTGACGACAAAGGTGGGTTTTAAGGAGCTTATGAAAGGCAAGGAGAGTAGGGGCAGTTCTAATCTCTGGGGGGAGCTGGTTCCAGAGAGTCGGGGCCGCCACAGAGAAGGCTCTTCCCCTGGGGCCCGCCAACCGACATTGTTTAGTTGACGGGACCCGGAGAAGGCCCACTCTGTGGGACCTAATCGGTCGCTGGGATTCGTGCGGCAGAAGGCGGTCTCGGAGATATTCTGGTCCAATGCCATGAAGGGCTTTAAAGGTCATAACCAACACTTTGAATTGTGACCGGAGATTGATCAGCAACCAAGGCATGCGCATTGGAGATGTACAAAGCTGTGCCTGCAGTGCAGTGGTAGTGGCAGAAGTAGGAATCCGCCCCTGAGAACAGGGGTGTCAAACTCGATTTCATTGAGGGCCACATCAGGGTTGTATTTGACCTCGGGGGGGGGGGGGTGAGTTGGGCATGGTTGGGGTGGATAGGGACAAGTAGGATGCTTGGCTGCATAGCTAGAGGTATAACAAGCACGAAGAGGGAGATTGTGATCCCACTATATAGAGTGCTGGTGAGACCACATTTGGAATACTATGTGTTCGGTTCTGGAGACCTCACCTACAAAAAGATATTGATAAAATTGAACGGATCCAAAGACGGACTACAAGAATGGTGGAAGGTCTTAAGCATAAAACTTACCAGGAAAGACTTCATGAACTCAATCTGTATAGTCTGGAGGACAGAAGGGAAAGGAGGGGACATGATCGAAACATTTAAATATGTTAAACAGTTAAATGAAGTTCAGGAGGGAAGTGTTTTTAATACGAAAGTGAACACAAGAACAAGGGGGCACAATCTGAAGTTAGTTGGGGGAAAGATCAGAAGCAACGTGAGAAAATATTATTTTACTGAAAGAGTAGTAGATGCTTGAAACAAACCTCCAGCAGACATGGTTGGTAAATCCACAGTAAATAAATTTAAACATGCCTGGGATAAACATACAGTATGTCCATTCTAAGATAAAATACAGGAAATAATATAAGGGCAGACTAGATGGACCATGAGGTCTTTTTCTGCCGTCAATCTTCTATGTTTCTATGTTTCTGTTCTAAAAGCAATACCCATCTCACATCTTAAAACATTTTAGTAAATTTTCATATTTTATACTTATTAGATTTCTTATATATTGTTATATTTAATGTTGTACGCTGCCCTGAGTCATCTTGAGAAGGGCGGCATAGAAATCAAATAAATATTATTATTATTATTATTATTATTATTATTATTATTATTAGCCATAAAAATGATCAAGTAGACGTTGTGTTTAATGGGTATGTACAATTTAATTGAATTGATTTTTTCCTTTGTGTTTGTTTGTTTGTTGTTTGTATGCTTATATGTTTTGTTTTTAATGCATATAAGAAAATAATTTTTTTTTAAAGAAATCAAATTAAAAAATAAATAAATCTTTGTTACAATACCTTTTGATATATCTATAAATCCACAAATCTTACATATCTTTCTAAACCAGCAACAACCATGACTGTTACCAGTGCTACCCAAAAATCAGTGAAAACCACCCCTCATCCTGAAGTGACTTCTAAGATCGCAACAGTCACCAACAAGACCATCCCTGCCGCAAAATCTACCATCGCCACACAAACAGATAAACCTATACTACCTACAAAGCCTTCGCCAGCTGAACCTGTGACACACAAGACCACTGCAGTTCCTGTAACTAAGCCATCATCTGCTGTGGTCACAGGTATGTTACCAACATTTCACTTCCGACTCGACTGTGATCTGCAGCTCACATTCAATTCATCATGATTGTCTTTGTTTTTAAAGAAACTTTGCCTGGATTTATAGAAATGAGGCACATCTCTTCTTAGGTTACTCTGAAAAATCAGAATATTATGGGTAGTCGATTACGTTCGTGAGCATTTGGTTTCTTTCTCCTGTACAAGTCCAGAGGTGGGTTTCAGTAGATTCTGACCAGTTCTGGAGAGAGAGAAAGAGAGGGGTGGGGGGGAGAGGGAGGGAGGGAAAGAGAAATGATATTACAAGAGGTTTTTTTTCTTTTTTATTACTGCTAAAATGTAATATTTCAAACCGAGAAAAAAATGAAAGGGCATAAAAGTGCATTGATCACATTTTTCTTAGAACAGTTAGCTAAACACTGCCTTAATTATAATTATTTTAGGTAGTAAAACCTCAGCATACAGGTTAAATTGATGCGTTGGCACTTTGTAATAGATGATAGATAGATAGATGGATGGACGGACAGACAGACAGATAGGTAAGTAAAGTAAGCAAGCAAGCAAATGCATGCATTTCTGTTTTCCTGTTTCTGTTTGGAAGTGTCCAATTATTGCTGAATATTCTAGAGCACAGGTGTCAAATTTAATTTCATTGAAGGATGTATCAGGGTTATGTTTGACCTTGGGGGACCGGAGTGGGTGTGGCTAAGGTGGGTGTGGCCAGTTCAATGTCACATGTGTCAAAGGGACATGTAGTTGCTCGGGTGGGGTTTGGGTGATCCATCATCTCTTTTCTTCCTTCCTTCCTTCCTTCCTTCCTTTTCCTTCCCTTCTTTCTCTTCCCTTCCTTCCTTCCTCTTCCTTCCTCCCTTTTCCTTCCTTCCCCTTCCTTCCTTCCTCTTCCTTTCTTTTTCTTCCTTCCTTCCCTCCCTCCCTCCTTCCTTCCTTCCTTCCTTCCTTCCTTCCTCTTCCTTCCTTCCTTTTCCTTCCTTCCTTCCTCTTCCTTCCTTCCTTCCTCTTCCTTCCTTCCTCTTCCTTCCTTTTTCTTCCTCTTCCTTCCTTCCTTCCCTCCGTCCTTCCTTCTCTCCCTCCCTCCCTCCTTCCTCTTCCTTCCTTCCTTCCCCTTCCTTCCTTCCTTCCTCTTCCTTCCTTCCTTCCCTCCGTCCTTCCTTCTCTCCCTCCCTCCCTCCTTCCTCTTCCTTCCTTCCTTCCCCTTCCTTCCTTCCTTTTCCTTCCTTCCCTCCGTCCTTCCTTCTCTCCCTCCCTCCTTCCTCTTCCTTCCTTCCTTCCTTTTCCTTCCTTCCTTCCTCTTCCTTCCTTCCCTTTCCTTCCTTCCTCTTCCTTCCTTCCTTCCCCTTCCTTCATTTCTTCCTTCCTATTTCCTTCTATCTTTTTTCTTCCTTCCCCTCTTTCCTTCTTTTTCCTTCCTTGGTCTCTCCCCATCTTTTCTTCTTTTACTTTGTCTCTTCTCTTTCCCTTTCTCCTTTCCTTTCCCAGCTTGGATGCTCAAATACAAAGGGGGAAACATTGCTCCTTTTCTTTTGTTTTGCTTTTAGTTTGTTTTGCCAGTCCTCTGCCAGTAAAAAACGGAGACTGGGGGGAGTGGAGAGTCCCTCCCAAGCTCCATTTTCACTGGCAGAAGCACTGCAGGTCGGTTCTTTGTTGTTTGAGGGTGGCCTATGGGCCAGATCTGAGCCTCAGGAAGGCCGAATAAAGCCCACAGGCCTTGAGTTTAACACCCCTCTTCTAGAGCCGTTATTCTCATTTTAGAATCATTGGAAACAACAACTCCCAAACCTTTAGCAGTAGTGTGAAGATGCTCTAGGACAGTGTTTCCCAACCTTGGCAACTTGAAGATATTTGGACTTCAATTCCCAGAATTCCCCAGCCAGCAAACGCTGGCTGGGGAATTCTGGGAGTTGAAGTCCAGATATCTTCAAGTTGCCAAGGTTGGGAAACACTGCTCTAGGAGTATTGAAAAGAGGTTCTCAGTTATCAACTCCGGCTCCGAAAGTCAACCAAGAGAAATACAACTTGGTCTGAATTCTGGTAAAGAATAGACTCTTGAGATTGGTTCCTACAACCCAAGAGAGTTCATTTAATTTAAAGCAGTAGTCTCCAAACTTGATAACTTTAAGATTTGAGGATTTCAGGTCCCAGAATTCAAGTCCACAAGTCTTAAAATTGCCAAGTTTGGAGAGCCTTGGTGTTAAAGGATTAGTCACCACTTCTAAAGTAGAACAACTATTATTTTGAGTTCATCTGGTTCTTCCACAGATGCTGTTTTCTTAGTAACATTTCAGAAGCGTTTGTCGGTAGCTTCTTCCAGGAAGTTGTTTGGATGTTTGTTCTTTGAATTTCTAATACCAGGAAATACTTTATATTTCCTGGTGAACGCCTGAACAAGTACGAACTGTAGCCACCCTACTTAGTTTATTTATTTATTTTATTTATTGATTGATTGATTTTGCCCAATACACAATGAGGGTTTTAGTGGGTATACACATAGTAAAATACATAATGAAGGTTATAGAGGATATACTCATAGTAAAATATATCTAAGAAAGAATAGAATAGAAGATGTAGGAATAAAACATATCAATGAAAGAATAGAAGAGATATAGGAATAGAACAAAGGTATAGGAGATATAGGAGATCAATAGGACAGGGGACGGAAGGCACTCTAGTGCACTTGTACTCGCCCCTTACTGACCTCTTAGGAATCTGGATAGGTCAACTGTGGATAATCTAAGGGTAAAGTGTTGGGGGTTAGGGGATGACACTATGGAGTCCGGAAATAAGTTCCACGCTTCGACAACTCGGTTACTGAAGTCATATTTTTTACAGTCAAATTTGGAGCGGTTAATATTAAATTTATATCTGTTGTGTGCTCTTGTGTTGTTGTGGTTGAAGCCGAAGTAGTGGCCGACAGGCAGGACGTTACAGCGTATGATCTTGTGGGCAATACTTAGATCATGTTTAAGGCGTCTTAGTTCTAAGCTTTCTAGGTGCAGGATTGAAAGTCTAGTCTTAGGAACAGCCAACATCAGCTACCTTAAAAAGAAATACAGTAAAACATGATAAGAATTAAAAGAACAAAAGAACCAGCAGGCAAGAGCTATACAATCAACACACTTAGAAAAAAATGAAAAATTAATATTTCAGCAAAACTTTTTTGTCTTTTTTTTTTTTAACCATTACAGAAGCTTCGGCAATTCAAGGCAACCCATCGGGGTTCAGTCCTGGCAGCTTCATTGGTGGCATTGTGTTGACTCTGGGACTTCTCGCCGTGGGCTATGTTGGATGCAGATTCTATCACACAAAAAGAGGCGTTCAGTATCGAACCATGTACGTTGAATATTTTTGATCTTTCTCTGAGTAATATTGGGCAAGGTTTGAGGAAGAATGTAGTCTGCTCCAGGGGTGAAATTAATTAATTAATTAATTAATTAATTAAGTTAGTTAGTTAGTTAGTTAGTTAGTTAGTTAGTTAGTTAGTTAGTTATTGGATTTGTATGCCACCCCTCTCCGAGGACTCAGGGCGGCTCGCAACATATAAAACAATATAGAAACATAGAAGACGGACGGCAGATAAAGACCTCATGGTCCATCTAGTCTGCCCTTATACTATTTCCTGTATTTTATCTTACAATGGATATACAGTTTATCCCAGGCATGTTTAAATTCAGTTACTGTGGATTTACCAACCAGGTCTACTGGAAGTTTGTTCCAAGGATCTACTACTCTTTCAGTAAAATAATATTTTCTCATGTTGCCTTTGATCATTCCCCCAACTAACTTCAGATTGTGTCCCCTTGTTCTTGTGTTCACTTTCCTATTAAAAACACTTCCCTCCTGAACCTTATTTAACCCTTTAACATATTTAAATGTTTCGATCATGTCCCCCCTTTTCCTTCTGTCCTCCAGACTATACACATTGAGTTCATTAAGTCTTTCCTGATACATTTTATGCTTAAGACCTTCCACCATTCTTGTAGCTCGTCTTTGGACCCGTTCAATTTTGTCAATATCTTTTTGTAGGTAAGGTCTCCAGAACTGAACACAGTACTCCAAATGTGGCCTCACCAGCGCTCTATATAAGGGGATCACAATCTCCCTCTTCCTGCTTGTTATACCTCTAGCTATTGCAGCCAAGCATCCTACTTGCTTTTCCTACTGCCCGACCACACTGCTCACCCATTTTGAGACTGTCAGAAATCACTACCCCTAAATCCTTCTCTTCTGAAGTTTTTGCTAACACAGAACTGCCAATGCAATACTCAGATTGAGGATTCCTTTTCCCCAAGTGCATTATTTTACATTTGAAAACATTAAACTGCAGTTTCCATTGCTTTGACCATTTATCTAGTAAAGAATATACAATATACATATCTAAAAAACCCAATTAATATAGCTAAATAACTTTAAAAACTCTAATAACATTTAAAACCATTCATTCCCATTCACACAGTAAGACATACTACACTCATCGGCCACGGGTCTAATAGCCACAAGCCTGGCGGCACAGATAGGTCTTTAAACTTTTACAGAAGGTGAGGAGGGTGGGGGCAGTGCGAATCTCTGGAGGGAGCTGATTCCAGAGAGCTGGGCCCCCCGCAGAGAAGGCTCTTCCCTGCTGCTAACTGTGGAATCTTGATTTTCCCTCTAATAAGAATAGAATAGAAGAAAATAACCAAGTTGGAAAAGACCTTGGAGGTCTTCTAGTCCAACCCCTTGCTTAGCCAGGAAACCCTGTACCATTTCAGACAAATGGTTATCCAATCTCTTCTTAAAAACTTCCAGTATTGAAGCATTTACAACTTCTGGAGGCAATTTGTTCCACTAATTAATCGTTCTAACTGTTAGGAAATTTCTCCTTAGTTCAAGTTGCTTCTCTCCTTGTTTAGTTTCCACCCATGGCTTCTTGTTCTACCCTCAGATGCTTTGGAGAATAGGTTGACTCCTCCTTCTTTGTGGCAACCCCTGAGATATTGAAACACTGCTATCATGTCTCCCCTGGTCCTCCTTTTCATTAAACTAGACATACCTAATTCCAGCAACTGTTCTTCAGACTGAGTGAACCCTAAGATTGGGCTTGTCATCCTAAGGAAATAGCAATATTTAAGAACGGGATGTTAGCAATTTATCTGGTTGCATTCATCTTAGCCCTTTATTTTTCTCAAAGCCACTCTCTTACACAAGAGGAAACATCATATTACTAAATCCTTTGTCAGTCTTCCTAGCATTGAGAATTCTTTTGTTTATTCTGTGATTACTTCCTTTTGTTGTCTCGACATTGGGTAAAGGCCAGGGGCTCTGCAACATCCCATTTTTTGAACTATTTCAGCCCTTCATAGCACCGGACCAGACTATCTCAGGGACCGCCTTCTGCTGCACGAATCCCAGCGACCAGTTAGGTCCCACATAGTGGGTCTTCTCCGGGTCCCGTCAACTAAACAATGTCGCTTGGCGGGACCCAGGGGAAGAGCCTTCTCTGGCGGCCCCGGCCCTCTGGAATCAACTGCCCCCAGAGATTAGAATTGCTCCCACCCTCCTTGCCTTTCGTAAGCTTCTTAAAACCCACCTCTGCCGCCAGGCATGGGGGAACTGAGATACTCTTTCCCCCTAGGCCTTTACAATTTTATGCATGGTATGTCTGTATGTATGTTTGGTTTTACAATAAGAGTTTTTAATTGTTTTAATTTTGGATTGTCATATGCTGTTTTACTACTGTTGTTAGCCGCCCCGAGTCTGCGGAGAGGGACGGTATACAAATCAAATCAAATCCTTGGTTGGATCCTACTTTTATCTGTTACAGCGGAAAGCAAACTCTCTTGTCTCTTGCTGTTCACAAAACTATGGGGCCATATACTGGACCACATAGCTGATCCTAGGATAGAACAACATTTTTCTTCCGCCTTTGAAGGAAGCCACGCTCATTAATTTTGCGCTTCCTTTCCACATGACTCTAATTCCAGGATTTTGCTCACCGAGCTTCTTTGGTTTATTTTTAAGCATCCAGTAAAAAAGGATGCATTTTCATTATTATTATTATTATTATTATTATTATTATTATTATGTCAGTACAACACAGCAAACGAGATCACTATGCTGGGTTGTTGTTGTTGTTGTTGTTGTTGTTATTATTATTATTATTATTATTATTATTATTATTATATCAATACAACACAGCAAACGAGATCACTATGCTGGATTTTGTATTTCATCACCAGTCGCGCGCTTCCCAGGCACCTAGGACTGTGTTATGTAGCACCGAATTATGTTTGCCGATCCCAGTAAAGCGGCCTTTTGCAATTGACAGATGGAGATTTTGTCAATTCCGATGGTTTTCAAATGTCCGCTGAGATCCTTTGGCACTGCACCCACTGGGACCACTTTCACTGGCTTATGCCAGAGTCGTTGCAGCTCGATTTTTAGATCTTTGTATTTCAATAATTTCTCTAGCTGCTTCTCCTCAATTCTGCTGTCTCCTGGGATTACAATGTTGATGATCTATACTTTCCTTTTCTCCACAATCAGGATCTCTGGTGTGTTATGTTTCAGAATTCGGTCAGTCTGAATTCGGAAGTCCCACAGTAGTTTTGCTTGCTCATTTTCGACCACTTTTTCGGACTTATGATCCCACCTGTTCTTTGCCATTGGTAAATAGTAGTTCCGGCACAAGTTCCAGTGGATCATCTGTGCCACAGCATCATGTCTATGCTTGTAGTCAGTCTGTGCGATCTTTTTGCAGCAGCTGAGTATGTGATCGATTGTCTCATCTGTTTCTTTACAGAGTCTGCACTTTGGATCGTCTGTTGATTTTTCAATTCTGGCTTTGACAGCATTTGTTCTAATGGCCTGTTCTTGTGCCGCCAGTATTAATCCTTCTGTCTTCTTTTTGAGTGTTCCACTTGTAAGCCATGACCAGGTCTTTTCTTTATCCACTTTGCCTTCAATCTTCTCCAAGAACTGGCCAAGCAATGCTTTGTTCCACCAACTGTCCATACGACATTGAGTTACATTTTTCTGTACTGGTCCTTAGTTTGCTTCACCTTGAGAAGCTTTCTATTGTTGACCTCCATCAACGTTGACTCTTTGCTCTCCTTTACATAGTCAGCTAATGCATGCTTCTCTTCTTCCACTGTCTGCTTCACTTGCAAAAGTCCTCTGCCGCTTTTGCATAATTATTATTATAATAATTACATTATTATTATTATTATTATTATTATTATTATTATTATTATTATTATTATTATTATTTAATTAATTAAATTTGTATACTGCCCCTCTCCATAGACTCAGGGTGGCTCACAGCAATAATAGAAAACAATGTAGAATACAAATCTAATATTTAAAAAACTAAAAACCCATAATTTAAAAAACATACACACAACATACCATACATAAAATATATAAGCCTGGGGAAGATATCTCAGTTCTTTCCTTCCCGTAAGATCAGACACTATTTTTGCTTTGTGGCGATTGTGGTTCCCAGAGAGTGCTGGCTCTTTCGTTTTGTGCAGGCAAGAAGCACAAGCAAAGTCTTTTGATTATGAGGTTCCATTAACAAAATCTGAGTAAGATTGAAAGTAACTCTCACTTGGGACTAAGACGGAATATTGTGGTACCCCACTGCTTACTTCTCTCCATGTAGACTTAGACCCATTGAGGACTACTCGTTGAGTACAGTTAAGTAAGCTAGTTGTTAATCCATCTGGTGGTGTAGCTGTCTATCCCACTTTTTTCTAGTACCATAGTGTACTAGAAGGGCGCTGCTTTCCCGGGCAGCCGGCTTTGTTGGCCGGAGAAGCGAGTGATCCGGGACTGCGTGGCTTTGCGCTGTGACAACGACAACAACAGCGCCCTGGCGGCCTTCAAGCGCCGCCCTTCGCGGCGCCTCACCACCCATTCCTGCAGAAAGAGGTCGGGCGCACTACTGGGAGGCGGAGGTGGCGTGGGGCCAGGTGCTGGGCACCGTGGAGGGCGAAGGGGTGGATGTGGCTGCTCCCTCTTAGCTGGAGAACCGGATGGGGGCGGAGGCGACGGCGAAGTCCAGTGCTCTCCACTCTCTCTCTCTCTCAGCGCAGCTTAGAGGTAACAGTGCCCGGGGACAGCAGTGGAGCTCGGAGGCTGCAGCAACGCAGCACTGAGAAGGACCGGCTGTTGGTCCTTTGAAGCCGCCGCTGCCTCCATTCGGGCGAATTCAGGTGGGTTCCTGAATCTCCCGTCCATTCACCGTGGAGGAGGAGGTAGGAAGGAGGCGGTGCAGAGGCAAGGGGCGGGGAGGAAAGCGGGCCTGCAATTGGCCCCTTTCTTTCTCACCTTTAGGGAGAGGAACTCTTGCTGCTCTGCCATAGGGCAGCAACAGTTTCTCTCTCTAATGGCAGCAAAGAAAGGGGCCAATTGCAGGTCCGCTTTCCTCCCCGCCTCTTGCCTCTGCACCGCCTCCTTGCTCAGCAGCAGACCATGGTGAGTGGACAGGAGATTCGGGAGCTTATTATATCTATTGATAAAATCTTATGCGCTGCTGTGGCCTAGATAAATTTCCTCAGCGGGCCGCATCCATCCCGCGGGCCGTAGTTTGGGGAACGCTGCTATACAGATTGAGTTCATTAAGTCTTTCCTGATACGTTTTATGCTTAAGACCTTCCACCATTCTTGTAGCCCGTCTTGTTAAATGATGTTGTTAAATGATGATGATGATGATGATAACCTTAAACATTATGTTGATCAGCAGAACCTGGCTTGTTTGTGAAGGTCTAAAGTTTTTTTTTTCCCCAGCACAAAAGATGGTCCAGAAAGTTTGGTATATTTATTAATCCCGTTTAATAATTCTGTGGCTCTCTGTGAAGTGCATAACATAGTTTCTTTTCTTTTTTTCTTTTCTCTCCAGTGACGAACACGATGCCATTATTTAAAGTCTGTGCTGAAAAGACAGACAGCAAACATCCACGCCTTTTACTCCTGCTTTTGGGAACACTTTCTCTCTGGGAAAATATTATCTGATCTGATATTTGACTGTTTTGTCTCTTCTTGACACACATCGGTCTGCAAATCTGGAGAACTCCACCAGGACTTTACCTATTCAGAGTATCTTCAATGGAAGCATTTCAAGGAATTGAAATTACACCTGATTTTAATCACTCGCTTTTGAAGACCTTTAAAGCAAGCGTTGTTGCTTCTTAGCTCTTTTCTACAGACGATTGGAGAGGACAAGCCCACGACAGAACACAACTTCAAGTGTTGGATCCTGAACCTTTTTTCGTTCTACTTTCCAGTCTTTTTATTCCGGAAAACAAATCAAACATTGACGGACAAATAAGAATAACCTTCTCTACAGAAGTCAGAAAAACAGTATTTCCAAGATCAACTGTGTAAGGTTTCTGGGATATGATTGGAATGTTGCTTCCTTAACAATCTGGGGAAGCTGAGATATTCTACAGGTAGCCCTCGATTTACAACAGTTCAATTCAGTAACGGTTCGACGTTACAACAGCATTGAGAAAAGGTGATTTATGACCATTTTTCAGACGTGTGAAAAGCACATTCGGATCAGGGGTGGGTTCCACTTACCTTCGCCACCGGTTCCCATCGCGCAGGCTGAAATCAGCCTGAAACACAGCAGAGGATCTAATCAGTGTGTTTTGGGCAAAGAAATAATAGTCACTATTGATCCAGGGTTGGGCTGGAGGACCCTTTTTCTTTTTTTACAAATTTTTTTAAATAATTTTTTTATCATTTTCGAAGACAAAACAAGACATACATCCATGAAAAAAAAACAACAAAACATGTAACACAAAAGGAGGAGCTTCAATCGCTCTGCTCTTGATCAAAGTCTCTAGTAAAAACCTATTTGTTGATTAGATCATATCAAAGGAAAAATAACATATGTCATATTTCTGTTATATATACAGTGGTACCTCATCTTACGAACGCCTCTTCTAACGAACTTTTCAAGATACGAACCCTGTGTTTAAGATTTTTTTGCCTCTTCTTCCAAACTATTTTCACTTTACGAACCCAAGCAGCTGCTGCTGGAATGAAGGGGTTTCTTTTCCCCCCCTTTTTTGAAGAAAGAAAAGGGAGGGGCTGCTTGGAGTAGGAAAGATTTTGCAGAGAACAACGTGCTTGCAAAGGCACTGAAAGGGTGTCTTTTTAAGAAAGAAAAGGGAGGGGCAGCTTGGGGGAGGAAAGATTTTGCAGAGAACAATGCTTGCAAAGACACTGAAAGGGTGTCTTGAAGAAAGAAAAGGGAGAGGCAGCTTGGAGGGAAGATTTTGCAGAGAACAACGTGCTTGCAAAGGCACTGAAACGGTGTCTTTTGAAGAAAGAAAAGGGAGGGGCGCCCCCCCTTGCCTTTCTTCCTTCCCACTCACCCTTTAGTCTAGCCTTGCTTCTTCCACCCACCCCCTTTAGCTGCTCCTCCCTGCCCTCTGTTCGCCTCCCTTCTAAAGTTTGGGATTTTCCTGAAGGATTTGCACGCATTATTTGCTTTTACATTGATTCCTATGGGAAACATTGTTTCATCTTACGAACTTTTCACCTTACGAACCTCCTCCTGGAACCAATTCAGTTTGTATGATGAGGTACCACTGTAATTTCAAAATAATTTACGATATAATCATTAAATTCATTGAGTATTTCTTGCATTCAACCAAGTGTAGACCCTATCCCAAATTTTACAATATTCCGATTCTTCTTGATTCTTCAACCTCCTTGTTGTCATGTTCAGCTCTGCACACTCAATAATTTTCCTGATTATCTCATCCTCTTTTGGAATTTGGAGGGCCCTTTTTCAAGCAGCAAAAGAGAAAACGCTACCCAAACAGGGAAAAAGTTGCCAAAAAAAAGATGGTAGTGTGCATGGACCGGCATCAACCAAATTGGATCCGTGACATCAGCAGCGGGTCACTTCCGGTTCAAGAGATCCGGTCCGAACTGGGAGGAACCCACCCCTGATTCAGATGTTTGGCAACTGATTCATATTTATAATGGTTGCACTGTCCGGAGATCATGTGGTCATCTTTCAAATAATCTGCAGACAAGCAAACTCAATGGGAAAAACCAGATTCATGTAAAACCATTGTTACTAACTTAACAGCTGCAACAATTTGCTCAACTGATGTGGCGAGAAAAGTTGTAAAATGAGGGCAAAATTCACTTAACAAATGTCTCGCTTATCAGCAGACATTTTGGGCTCCGTCGTAAGTCGAGGACTACCTGTAGTTGCCTTGTAGAATATTTAAGATTTTTTAAAAACTATATGGTTCCAAAAAAAGAACTACAGCAGATAGCACACAAATGAATTTTGACGCATTTGAGGTGGAGGGATTTCGTTGTGTTTTTTAAAAAGTAATAAACATTTTAAAACATGATAGAGGAATAGGACTGTCCTGAAGACGATTCATATAAATTTGTTGTCCTCAGATTTTTTCTCCCCCTGGAAAGGAAGTCCAATTTGTTCCAATTGGAAGGCATTCCTGAATCATTCATTTGAGGTCCTTGCAGGGCTGTCAATCTCCTGGCCCCATTGGCAGGAGGCGTCATGCGGTGGCCACGCCCAACAAAGAAGAGAAAAATCCCAATACGTCACATGACCTCGCCGTGATGACGTGAGTTTGACACCCGTGATCTAGCGACATCTGTTCTGTTTGAAGTCACCATGTCAAAAGTTCACCGTCAGATGAGTTAGCTCTTGAAGAAGAGGCAGATAATTGTGTGATTTATGTAAATTGTGTATTTACACTTTCACAGAGAAACTAAAGAGTAAATATCCAGAACATTCATACTAATAATATTCAATTCTATGTGCTATGCATCAATGATAACTAATTCTTCCATGCTGCCCAACATCCAGAGTGTGAAACAAATTTGATGTTAATCAGGCACGGGGCACTTAAAGGATAAATGTGCTCTGCACAATTCTCCATCTGGTTCACTACCCTGTTTCCCCGAAAATAAGACGTACCCCGAAAGTAAGGCATGTCAGAGGTTTTGCAGAATTTGCTAATATAAGGCACCCCCCGAAAATAAGGCGTAGTAAAGTTTACATACGGTACGGTGAAAAAACATACGGTACCATTCAAAGCTGTTCATAGCGGTACCGTAATAATGTGGCGTCCCCTGCTGGCCCCTTCCATCGCTTTGGACCGTCCAGTACAGCAGACACAGTCTGCTGCTGTCTCACCGCCATTACAGTCTCCACTACAGTGCGTAGACTGTAGTTCCTCTGGTGGCCGGAAGCTGCAATAGCGGGAGTATACTGTTATACCATATAAGTGCCGTCGTTTGTGTGTGTGGGTGCCATACTGACAGGTACCGTACCGTAATCAGTGTACCGTACGGTACACTTTCTTTGGGGGTGTCAGCTTTTCTGCCTGTGAATTTGTCTTATTTGAGAAATATAAGGCACACCCCCCCCCCCCCCCCCGAAAATAAGACGTAGCACAACTTTTGGAGCAAAAATTAATATAAGACAGTGTCTTATTTTCGGGAAAAACACGGTAGATTCTCAAAGAAGCTCTCAACGGCTTCTCTCAATGAACCCAACATTCAGAGCACCAATATCAAAGCTACTCTTCAATCATCTTGGAGATTAGACATTTTTTTTCCTTTCTGCAGAAGGCATAAAAGCAGTCTCAGTTGCTGCCAATGGAAAGTATTATTAGCACAAGTTGTTGCATGGAAGAGATTTGAATAGGAATTTCCGTACATTTCTGAAAGATCTAACTCTTCTCAATGTTGTGAACCCGCTGTGCAACATTTTGCCTTATATCTTTCATTAATGCTAATTATAGAGTTGCTAATGGAAGAGAGTTGATAATGGAAGTAAAGTAGTAGAGTTACTAATGGAAAGTAAAGGGATAACTCGCCTCACCGCAGAACTACACTTCCACCTGTCAGTCAAGTCTTAAGGTAGCCTCTACCAGGATTGTTTAAATTGAGGTTGATAAAAGTACTGTAGACATTGTAATATTGTGTATTTGATCTTTGCTGAGATTCAGGCACTGTTACGCGAAAGAGAAAATTTACTGTATTGTGTTGCATTGTATTATATAATTAATTCTCACTGGGGCAGGGAGTATCTCTCTTGATGGACTACTATGGTCTTAATTCTACCTCTTTTTATTATGATTTTTGCTTCCACGCTTCCTCTCAAAGCCCCATAATAATCAGATTTCTCTGGCCCTCTACACCAGTGTTTTTCAACCAGTGTGCTGTGGCACATTAGTGTGCCGCGAGACATGGTCAGCAACAGAGAGAAAGAGAGAGAGAGAAAGAAAGCAAGAGAGAAAGAGAGAGAGAAAGAAAGCAAGAGAGAAAGAGAGAGAAAGAAAGCAAGAGAGAAAGAGAGAGAGAAAGAAAGCAAGAGAGAAAGAGAGAGAAAGAAAGCAAGAGAGAAAGAGAGGCTGGGAAGGAGGGAGAGATAGAAAGAGAGCAAAAAAGAGGAAGGAAGGAAGGAAGGAAGAAAGAGGGATGGACCGAAGGGAAGGAAGAGAAAGAGGGAGAAAAATAGAAAGGAAGAGAGGAAGAGAATTTTTTTGTCCAAACTTTTTTTAGCCCCCCACTCCCCCCCCCCCGCTCAATGTGCCCCATGATTTTGTATATGTAAAAAATGTGCCGCAGCTCAAAAAAGGTTGAAAATCACTGCCCTACACGCATGACTTGAATAGGAGCAGCACGCAACCACCTTTTTTGTAGTGGTCCTCACTGCTGTTTAACTTTACAAGTGCATTATTTCACAGCTGCAGAGTATAAATGTGCCTTTTCCTCTCTTTTTGATTCTGTTTGTATATACCAGAGTAATTAATGGCCACGTACTTGCTTTGCTCACTGTAAGTTGACTACTAATCACATGCCCCCCTTAGGAACTTCAGCGATATACCGATGATGCAGCAGAGACCGGAGCTGTGGTTGAATGTGTCCCTAATACCCCACAACTCGCAACTTGCAATTTTTAACATATGCCTTTGCTACTGGTTGTTTCCAAAGGCAAAACCCTGCATTGCTTATTCTGCAATACAACTTTAAAATGCAGCCGGTCCTTGACATATGACCACAACTGGGATTGGAACTTTTGTCACTAACCGATGCAGTGGTGTGTCATCGCATGTCCATTCTCAATTTTATTATTTCCTTTGGCAATCAAAAGAAATAAAACTGGCACGCACTCTTGATTTTGACAGCCGACAAACAATATGATCTCAGGATATCGTGATCTTCGTCATACCCACCAAGCCACGCCCACAGAAGTAGCAGGGGGGAAATTTGAATCTCAGGGTTGACATTCAAATTTCCCCCGCTACTTCTGTGGGTGTGGCTTGGTGGGTGTGACGAAGCCACACCCACCAAGCTACACCCACAGAACCGATAGAAAAGTTTGGCCAAGTCTTCTAGCATTCAACCTGGCTGTTTCTCGCCAATGTTTGCTTTGTGTATGAGCTCAAGAAGGAGTGAGAAGGAGGGGAAGAGTCAGTCAATGGTGCGATTTACCGGTTCTCCAAGCTGTGCATAATCGCCACCACCGGTTCTATGGAACCTGCTGAATTTCAACCCTGATTGAAACGATCATAAATAGATGGTGGCTGCTAAGTGCCCAATTCACAATCACATGCAGTGGTTGTAAATGTGATGATTGGCTGTAAGTCACTTGTTTCAGCTTTGTTGTAACTTCAAACAGATGGTAAGTGAATGGTCATATGTGGAGGACTTCCTGTACTTTTTTTAAAAAAGCAGAATCAAGACCACAACAGTATACTTGTGTCCCCCTCTCTGCAATACAATCTCCTTAGGGAATTTGGGAGATGAACTTCTATTTTTACCCCATCTAGAAGTCCAGTAGTTTTTTTTAAACTTGCCTTCATATGAATCTGCTACACCAATGGTCCATGCAGGAATGTTACCACTTTCAAAATGTCTTGAGCTTGCCACTTCAGGTAGAAGGCAAAATTATTATGGTTGAAATAAATCTGTGGTTTTGTTCACATCAGGCTAAATGGTCATTGACGATCTCATGAATCAATGGATGATGCAAGTGTGCGAATGATGGTTTGATGTGTGGATGAATTCAGCTAATTCTGTATGTTCCAAATACAGTGATACCTTGTCTTACGAACTTAATTAGTTCCGGGACGAGGTTCGTAAGGTGAAAAGTCCATAAGACGAAACAATGTTTCCCATAGGAATCAATGGAAAAGCGATTAATGCGTGCAAGCCCAAAACTCACCCCTTTTGCCAGCCGAAGTGCCTGTTTTTATGCTGCTGTGATTCCCGAGGCTCCCCTCCCTGGGAAACCCCACCTCCGGACTTCCGTGTTTTTGCGATGCTGCAGGGGAATCCCAGCAGTGCAAAAACGGGCGCTTTGCTGGCAACGGAAGTCCAGATGTGGGGTTTCCCAGGGAGGGAAGCCTTCGGCTGGCAACGGAAGTCCAGAGGCAGGGCATCCCAGCAGCGGCAACTTGGGTTCATAAGGTGAAAATAGTTCAGAAGAAGAGGCAAAAAAATCTTAAACCCCAGGTTTGTATCTCGAAAATTCTTATGACAAGGGGTTCGTAAGACGAGATATCGCTGTTTACTATGAATATAAGTTTATGGTTGGACTACCGGGGGGGGGGGGGGGGCTGCTAGCTGGAACGCTAAATTGGGCTCACCGCTGCGGCTCATGAATGCTAGCAGGGCCAACATGATTTTGCTTCTGCACCTGTGGAGGTATCAAAATTGCACATGGAGCCACAAGTGTGCCCGTATTTCAGCATGTGCGGAAGCCAAAAAAACTTCACCGAAACACATTACTCAAGTATTCTACAATGAATGATTGTAGAACGATACAATGATACAAGAGACCTAGAATGTTTGTTTCAATAACATCAAAGTTTTATTTATGGTAAATAAAATATATTTTCAACTGGCCAACGAGTTACACCAAGCAATCTTTCCAGACTTTTAAAATCATAAGCTGCAATAGCACTTAGGCTTATATACTGCTTTAGAGTGCTTTGCGGCCCTCTCTAAGCAGTTTACAATCAGTCTATTGCCCCCAACAATCTGGTCTCAACAGCTTCTTTTATTTAACAGTAGAAAACATTAATACACAAATCACCATTCACTCTTTTGTCACTCCAAACCATTACGAAATCATGTCCTGAAAAGGTCTAGCCTATACAGATCCCCAAATAATGTCAGTTAAGAGATAATTGATCTCACAAGGCATCAACTTTGAGACCTTCATCAGTATACTGAGCTGCAGTTTAGATTGTATCTTGCAGATACTTGAAGCATCAAGATGTTGTGAATTAGCTTACTGTTGTTCGGGGAAAGCATGAAAATGTATCCTTGGGGGGGCAGGCAGGGGTTCCAACATACCACCGCTATTGGTGCTGATGTGCATGCAACTCCGCGTGACCAGCAGGGGGCGCATGCATGTGACGGGTGCACGTATGCGTCGGAGCGAGATTTGGTTTCTGCACATGTGCAGGAAGCAAATCTTGCGAGAAGATGCACGGGCGCGCAAGGGCTTGGCTCCTCGTGCATGCACGCGCATGTGTGTGTCCTCGCAAGATTTTGCTTCCTGCGCATGCACAGAAGCCAAATCTTCCCGAATGAGTGCGCCCGCCCACTGGTCACGCACGCACAGATCCATTTCAGCTACCAGTGTACTGCCCCCACAATGCTGCTTGAAGAGAAAAAACCAGCACGGTTGATCTTCTTCACGAAAGAAATGTTCGCACTGTGCCTTTGATGGTTCCTCTGCATATAGGGCATTTCCTAAGGGAAGGGGCGCATTCTTTGCAAACAACCAAATGGCCACAGGGGATGAAGACAATGGACACTTCCTTGTCCATGCAGACTTTGCATGTTCTCTCCTCTTGCAACCGTCTCAGTTGTTCCTCCATAGGTAGACCTGCAATTAAAGATTCTTTATTATCTATACAAAAATAACATTTTGAACTATCCCTCCCTTCCTTGCCATTTGCAACCCTTTCTCTTCCTAAATCCATGAATTTATAAAGGAAAGCGCAGTGGGGGGGGGGGGGGTTGTTAATAAGTTTATGCACTATTTATTTATTTTTATTTAGTTAGTTAGTTATTTAATTCGACTTCTATGGCCAATCCCGAAGGACTCAGGGCAGCTTACAATAACAATATCAATAAAAAGAAGTTGAATATACATTTATTTATTGAATACTTAATAATTTTTATTGTGTTTCCTTTCCATACCTTAGTATGATCCTTAATTACTTTAAATATAGGAAATAATTAAATAGTATGTTTTTAGCCATGTTTTAATCACTTTAATCATTATCTAGAACTGAACTTTTATAGCAATTATCTTATTTATTGGATTTTATTTATTGGATTTGTATGCCACCCCTCTCCGTAGACTCGGGGCGGCATACAAATCCACTGAACCTTGTGGGTTCAGTGCAAAACCTTAAAATGTTACTATGCTCTTTAACAAATAATCATTTGGCCTTTTTGGTGGCTATTCAAATAATGTGACTTAATCAGCTGAAAAGAATCCAAGCACCTATTTGAAAGCTTATCTTGGTCAGCAAGCCACTCCTACCCAGTCACATGATGTTTAAGCCACCCTGGTCACATGATTGTCAAGCCACTCCCACCTGGTCACATGGCCAGCAAGTCACTCCTTCCCAGTCACATGGCCATCAAGCCACGCCCACAGTGGCAGTAAAATTTTTGGCAGCCCATCACTCCATGTGTCCCAGGATAATGTTGCGGGATCCAATCTGGGTCATTCACCAGGACCAGAGATTCTGAGCTTTTGGGTTCTTGTTGGAGCCCATCTCCTCAGAGAACTACTCTCTCATCAGAATGTGCCACTGACTGACCCAGATTGGATCCTATCACTAATTTATGTTGAGACTCTCCAGAAGAAAGGAAGAATACTCTATTTCAGGCCCTAAGATTTTCCAGTCCATGTGCATCCATCTCACCAAATTAAATTTCGAAACACTCATAATTAATATTAACCCAGATTAGTTTTATAAACATCCGTAACTACTATTATGAGCTACTTCATCATAACCTGTACTTAAAAACATTGCAATCCTTATATTCCAAATGCCATTTGTGTCTATTTAGTAAATTGTTTACCTGAAACATCTTCCGTTGGAATGTATGTCATATTCTCCTCCACTACAGAAAATAAGTTAAATATTGTTAGATCAAGTAACAAATTACTTCAGATTCATTATAATGCAGATAAACTCTAGCCCACCCTGCTTAACAATTATTAGCTGTTGTGGTTAGCTCTGGCCCAGCTCCTGCCCCAAGGACTGTGGATGTGGGGGAGACATCCACATGCTGCAGGCCTGTTTCCCCGCCCCCAGTGGAATCTGCTGATGAAGGCTCCTCTGACCAAGAAGACATGAGTGACAGTGAGGAGGAGAGTGGCAGACAGCTCAGAAGGAGATCAATTATCTAGCTCCTCTTTGGATTCAGAACAAAAGTTAATGATACAGCCATGCATGCAGAGAGCGATGCATAGGCAACAACAACTGAGAGATTATTATCAAAGAAAATGAGGCCACCTGTGGTTGGGTGGGGCTGTGGTAATTAGTGAGGCTGCTATAAATAGCAGCCTGTGGGTTTGGCCATTGTGGAGGATTATCTGATCCTTGTGTTTCATGCCTGCTTTGCTGACTTTGACCTTTGTGTGCTGATTTTTCCCCGCTTTGAAACTAAACCAGGGCAAAGTGTGTTTCACTTTGTGAAAGAAGAAGGACTGTGAATTGCCTCACAGCTGCAAGCTAAGTATCACAGAACTGATAAGGGACTTGTACAAATTACCAGTTTGTTTGGAGACCAGTGCTCTTTGCTATATCAAAAGAGTGCTCCGTTTATTTGCATTTTCGGTATAAAGAACATTGTTTTGAATTGTCAAACGTGTGTGTGTCTGAAATTGTATCTGTGCATTTTCGGGAGGATTCTACCAGAGAGCTCGACAGAACATTAGCATAAAAGCAAATTGCTTTTGGGAAGTCTAATCAACAGAATTTCCCCTGCGTTATCTACTTCATAAAAGAGGGGAAAAACTGTTTGTAACTCTTGTGGAAAACTCATAAATCCGGATTTACAGTAGACTAGGGTTATCACTTCTCAAGAAAATGACAATTCAAAGCATTTTTCTAAGAAACTCACCAAATAAATCCTTATACAACGCAGGATCACTCTCCTGTAAACAATTTCTGAATATGTCTGCTGCAGAACTTCCTTTCACCAAGATGGTATCGACCAGCTCCCTGGCTTGCAAAGAGGTCTGGGTTTTTTGTTTGATAACTTGGTATTCCTGGTCACTTATTACTTTGGAACTTAATAAACTTTCCAGGATAGGAAGCGTACGTGTCAAGCGCTGAAACAATGCCATTCGATTCTTTCTGATTAAAGCCAGATCTGAAATATAATAAATGAAAAGATGAGACAGGGCAAACCTTTCTATTAGCAGTTTTAGCAGAAAATCTGAGTAAAAGTGGACATTTCCCAGATTCTGAACTCATCCAGAAGAAGGGCATAATGGGGGCATCATGAATATAATGCAGTATTTCTTTTTTTTAACCTCATAAAAACATACTTTTCCAGATTCACAAAACCCAACATATCTACCGCCTTTGTTGAAAGGAACTTTTTAACACCGTTTTAAAATTCAACCTCCAATTAGATGACTCCTACAATGGCACATAAACTAGCATAATTTAATATGTTGGTGAAACCAACAGATAGAATTGGCATGATCAATATATTATATACCGTGTTTTATTGGAGTAACACCTACACACACACCCAAAAAAGAGGGTTGTAATGTTGGGCTGTCTTATACACCAAATAAAGCCATTTTTTGCCTCCCGCAACCCTGCCCCATGCATCCAATTTTTGCAAAAAACAGGCGGTGCAAAGGGTTTGGGAAGTTGGCAGAGTGCTCCTGGGGACTGGGGAGGGTGATGTGTGTGGGATTTGGGAGGCAGAAAATGGGTCCATTTTTCACGAAAACAATTCCGTTTTTGTCCTCCCCAGCCCCCAAGAGCACTCTGCAGATCTCCCAAACCCTCTATGTGCCCTGATTTCACGAAAACAGGGCATGAAGAGGCTTTGGGAGGACTGCAGAGTGCTCCTGGGTGCTGGGAAAGGCAATTCCTGTTTACCTCTAACAATAATTTTCCATTTTTTATACAAATTCAATAGTTTCACCACCCTCCCACATAGCTAATAACCCTATTTTGGCTCCCATGCACGCAAACAATACAGCCATTGTTGTAATGCCCTAAGTTGGCTTGAGAAGTTATTTTGCCCTTTGTTATATGAGAAACTGCCTTGTATTCAGTCATCACAAAACTATAGCAACTATGTTGTCAACAGGTTCTATTATATGCATACCGGTTAGAAAACTGACAGCATTTATACTAACCAGGCTAAGCCCTTTAAAAGCTCTGGGAGGTTTTTTTCCCCTCTCTGCCCTAACATCTTGGAAAAAGAACCAATAGAATATAGGTGGAAGGTTTCACAAATGCTACTTCTTTTGGTGAGTCACAATGGTAACAAACATGTCCAGGCAGCTATTAAGATTTACAGGATAAAGCCGTCAGATACCTTAGTTATGGCATGCAGGTTTGTAAATACAGTAACAGGATCCCTTTGAAAATAAGGCAAAGTTCTTAAGAAGACTTTTTACATTTGCTCCAGGGTGCCTGCACATTGCTAAGCTTGGAATTTGATCTGATCTCTATTGAAGCTCATCTAAATATTTAGAATAGAATACCAGAGTTGGAAGGGACCTTGGAGGTCTTCTAGTCCAACCCCCTGCTTAGGCAGGAAACCCTACAATATTTCATACAAATGGTAATCCAATCTCTTCTTAAAAACTTCCAGTGTTGGAGCATTTCCTATTTCTGGAGGCAAGTTGTTCCCTTAATTGTTCTACTGTCTAGCTGTCAGGAAGTTTCTCCTTAGTTCTAAGTTACTTCTCTCCTTGATTAGTTTCCACCCATTGCTCCTTGTCTGCCCTCAGATGTTTGGAAAATAGCTCGACTTCCTCTTCTTTGTGGCAACCCCTGAGTTATTGGAACACTGCTGTCATGTCTCTCCTTCTTTCCATTAAACTAGACAAAATCAATTTTAGCAACCATTTTTATATGTTTTAACCTCCAGTCCTCTTAATCATCTTTGTTGCTCTTCTCTGCACTCTTTTTTAGATTTAACAGATTGGCTTAATCTATTTTGAGGGTCTTCTACCTACCCTGGCCACATCTAATAATGGGAATAACTTTGAATGAAAATAGGCGTTGATTGCTTACCTGAACGCCTCTTCTCGTACGGTGAGCGGGTACAGCAGTCACATGGGGTTGCTCATGTCCAATCCGGTGGAACTGAGCCTAGTGTTAAAAAAGCTTGCCGGATCCGCCCCTTCCCCAGAATTCGCGAATCCATAGACTAGGCTCAGCTGTGAAGCTCTGTAGTGTTCAACTCTTATTGTTAGAGGAAAAAAGGATTATAGAAAGGTAAGGAAGACACATACAAGGGCGGGAAGTGACTGCTGTACCCGCTCACCGTACGAGAAGAGGCGTTCAGGTAAGCAATCAACGCCTATTCTCCGTACTGAAGGAGCGGGTCCAGCAGTCACATGGGACATACCCAATAGATGGTCCCTAGGGTGGGATTAGATTGCTATCGTGTGAGATAACGGATTGGAGTACCCTTCTGCCGAAGGCAGCGTCCGCTGAAGCGTAAGCATCAATCTTGTAGTGCCTGATGAAGGAATTTGGCGAGGCCCAAGTGGCTGCTTTGCAGACCTCCTCCAACGGGGCTTGAGTCGCCCAAGCGGCCGAGGTGGCTGCGCTTCTGGTGGAATGCGCTGTGATGTTCCTTGGAACTGAGAGGGAGGCCGATTCATAGGCCTTAGATATAGTCCCTCTGATCCAACGGCCTATTACTGTTGAAGACACTTTGGTCCCCATGACTCTGGGGTGATAGGCTATAAACAGTGCTTCTGACCTCCGAAAGGGTCCTGTGCGTTGGATATAGATTCTCAGCGCTCTAATAAGATCCAGAGTGTGCCATCTAATTGCCAATGGATGGTCTCGTTGGAGGCAGAAGGAAGGTAGGACAATATCCTGAGTTCTGTGGAACATGGAACTGACCTTGGGTAATAAGGTAGGGTCCAGTCGCAAGACTACCTTGTCCTGATGGAACTGACAAAGGTCCTGCCTGATTGAGAGGGCAGCCAGCTCCGAAATGCGTCGAGCAGAGGTAATAGCCACCAGGAATGCTACCTTAAAGGATAAGTACCTTAGGGACGCTGATTTTAGGGGTTCGTATGGTGCCTGCGTGAGGGAATGGAGAACCCGAGGCAAATCCCAAGATGGATACCTGTGGACCTTGGAAGGTCTGAGGTTGGCTATGCCCTTGAGAAATTCCTGAACCTCTGGAAAGGATCGGAGAGGCTGTCTGCGGGGGCCCCCTAGGACAGATGAAATGGCTGCCAGATGACGCCGGAGGGTGCTGGTAGAAAGTCCTTTATGGAAGCCTTGCATAAGGAAGGAGATGATTCTGTGTATGGGAATGCACAGAGGGGAGAGGCCTTCCTGTAGGCACCACTGGTGAAACTTGGACCACGTGTGGTCGTAGATTCGATTGGTCGAACTCCTTCTGGCCCTTAAAATGACCTCCGCTGTATCGGGGTCATGACCACGCAGTTCTAAGTCTCTCCTGATAACAGCCAGGCGGTGAGGTGGAACCACTCCGGGTCTGGATGGAATGAGGCCCCCTGCCGCAGCATATCCCCCGAAACGGGGAGTCGCCAGGGGTCCTGAACGGACAGCTGTTGGAGATCCGCGAACCAGGGTCGGCGGGGCCAATGAGGGGCGATTAAGATCAATCGGGCCCTCTCGGTGAGGACCTTGTGAATCACGTCCGGGAGAATTGGAATTGGAGGAAAAGCGTAAAGTAGGCCTGGCGGCCATGGGCTCCGGAGGGCATTGATTGCTTCCGCTCCCGGGGATGGAAATCTGGAAAAGAAGCGAGGGAGTTGGGCGTTCGCATTGGTCGCGAAGAGATCCAGAATAGGTAGGCCGAATCTGAGGCAGATCTGATGGAACAGGTCCTGATGGAGGTTCCACTCTCCTGGGTCTATCGTTGCTCGAGATAGCCAATCCGCCTGGACGTTGAGGCTCCCTGAGATGTGGTCGGCTAGGAGCGACCGAAGATGTTTTTCCGCCCAAAGGCCTAACTTGAGGGCCTCCCTCATGAGAGCCTTGGATCTCGTGCCCCCCTGTCTGCAGATATGGCTTTTTGTGGCAATGTTGTCGGTGAGAATGAGAACGTGCCGGTTGGGAATGCGAGGAGAGAAATGTTTCAGAGCCAGAGAAACGGCTCTTAATTCTAGCCAATTGATTGGCCTGGAAGCTTCCTCCGGGGACCACGTGCCCTGGGCTATCATCCCCTGGGCGTGGGCGCCCCATCCCGATAGACTGGCATCTGTGGTGATGACAAATTGATCCGGGCACCTGAACGGGGATCCTTTGTCCATGGCCGGAGACTTCCACCACTTGAAGGATCTGCGAACACTTGGTGGAATGACAATGCGACGATTTGAGTTGCTGTGCCCCGATCTCTGAAAGGGTAATAGGAGCCACTGAAGTTCCCTAGCATGAAGGCGAGCCCAGGGAATGATGCCTATGCATGACACCATCTTCCCCAAAAGGGAAGACAGAGTTACTATGGATACTAAAGTTTTGGATAAAATGTTGGAAATTAACTCCCCTATACTGAATTTTCTCTCGGGAGAGAGAAAAACCTGGGAGGATTCTGAATTAATAATGGAAC
This sequence comes from Erythrolamprus reginae, assembly GCF_031021105.1. Lineage (NCBI taxonomy): Eukaryota > Metazoa > Chordata > Lepidosauria > Squamata > Dipsadidae > Erythrolamprus > Erythrolamprus reginae. Next base: position 16,369,171 of record NC_091953.1, on the reverse strand, counting down.
CCAGGTGTAAAATGGATGTGGAAGGTTGGAGATGACTTTTATCAAAGTTGATGGAAAATCCATGGTCCTGAAGGACTGACATGGTGACAGACAGGTCTGAAATCACTTTCTCTAGGGAGTTCCCATGAATCAAAATATCATCAAGATAACATAAAATGTGGATGGGAGACGCCCGGATATAGGCCGCCAGGGACCCCAAGAGCTTTGTAAAGACCCGAGGGGCCGAGGAAAGGCCAAATGGCATTGCCCTATACTGGAAATGCCTACCTTGAAAGGAGAAACGTAAAAACTTTCTGTGGCACTTGGCTATAGGAATGTGAAGGTAGGCCTCAGTGAGGTCTAAAGAGACCATGAAATCTCCCGTGTGGATGGCGGCCAAAATAGAAGATAAGGAGTGCATCTTAAACTTCCTATATTTGATGAATAGGTTCAGCTTCTTTAAATCCAAAATAGCTCTCCAACCTCCGGAGGACTTTGGCACCATAAATAGGATGGAGTAAAATCCTAGGCCCTTCTGACCGGAAGGGACCGGTTGAATGGCTCTGATTGACAATAAATGAGAAATGGCCTCCTCCATACGGTTACAATCTGAGGATGACCTGGGAGAAGGGCAGGAAATAAAACGTTTCGGGGGAGGAGAAACAAATTCTAACAGAAGGCCTGTTTGAACGGTGTCAATGACCCAGGGGTCCTTGGAGGTGAGACGCCAATTAGAGGCGAAATGGGCTAGGCGACCCCCTATGGGAATTGAGGAAAAATTACCATCTAGGTTTTTTTGAAGCCCTGTTAGAGGACGCTCCCCTTTGGAAGCGAAAACCTCTGCCCCTGGAGTTCCTACCTTGGGAACGAAAGCGGGGGGAATACTGACCTGGAGATCTCTGATAGGAAGCCGCTTGATCTGGCTGGCGCCCTGGGCGACGAAAGGACTGCATTTTGGTAGCCTTTTTGGTGGTTGGGCCCAAGACTTTCTTCTTGTCCGTGGTTTCCGTGAGGAGTGGATCCAGAAGATCACCGAAAAGAAGATCGCGCTTTAAGGGACCCTGGGATAACTGCCACTTCTGGCGTACTCCCGCTTGCCAAGGGCGAATCCATAGGAGTCTTCTTGCCGTTGTAGAAGCTGCAATAGACTTAGCAGAAAATCTAGTAGATTGCAAGGTGGCATCAGCCACGTACTGGGCAGCTGCAAAGACCTTGTTGAAGTCTTGTTGACCTCTCAAGTCATCGGGAGGAATATGCTGTTGTAGTTGGCGAAGCCACAGAAGCATGGCTCTGGAGAAAAAGGAAGCTGCTGCAGAACTTTTAATGGCCCAGGAATCTGCGGTGAATCCTCTTTTGAGCATTTGTTCAATCCGCTTGTCCTCTGGGCGGAGGACTTCCTCTGCTTCGCCTGGCACAGCCGCTGCCGAGTGAAGGATCTTGACAGGTTCATCCGGTTTAGGAAAGGAGAGGAGCTCTTCATAGGAAGAGGAAAGTTTGTACAATTTTCTGTCCTTGGTGGAGGGATTAAGGCCAGAGGCTGGGAAATCCCACTGTTTAAGTAAGGCATCTTTAAACAATTTAGGCATAGGAATTACCTCGTTATCCTCCTGTTCCTCTGTGAAGTAAGGTAAGTTCTCCTCCGGGGGATCAGTGGAAGTAGAGGCTTGTTTCTCCTGGGCCGCTAATCCCGTAGAAATTCTAGCTTTGAGGAGGAGAGATTTGAACAATTGAGAAGGAAAAATAGTAATTGGAGAAGGAACCTTTATTTGGGATTCCTCATCATCTGAGAGGCCTTGAAAGGGATCCTCATCATCCTCCAAATCCTCATATTCGTCCTGAGAGGAATCTGAATCCTCCTGAATAGGAGCTCTAACCGCTGGGGAGGAACCCAAGGGGCGGGAGGGACGAGGAGGAGGAGGAAGTACGGAAAGCTCATTGATGGAGGAGAGTTTGGCATCAATGGCCTTGGACAACACAGAAAAAAATAGATTGGAACTCAGGAGGTAAACTAGAAATATCAGCAGGAATGGCAGAAGAATCCCTAAAGGCCTGGGAGGATCCTGGCTGGGGGGAATCTTCAATAATATCTGGTTCCTCTGGACCTATGCCCCATAGATTAGGTTGGGGTCTGTCTAGGTTAGGCTCATCCAGAGATAACACAGGGACCCCAGAAGGAGGTAGACTAGAAGCCTCTGGGGGGTCTTGACTACTGAGTACTTGGGCCTGTACTTTCAAACGTTTTGCTGATTTATCATGGATTCTTTGTAGGGCTAGGTCCCTTCTCTTCTCGGCCCTGGTGACCTTGGTCGAGGGGCGGGCCCCTGGAGAAGAGGAGGAAGAGGCCTGGGGGATACTAGTAATTTCATCGCCTGTAGGCCTGGCCTCTCTGGGACCTTTAGTTGTGCCTCTCTTGGGAAAAGTAGCCATAGTCTGACAATTAACAGAAGACAAGGCTGAGCCAATAACTGAATAATTAAGGAGAAGAATTTCAAGTACTTCCCAAGAGGAATGGATCCTGCTTCGAGGCCTCGAAGCTGCTGAGACTTGAGGGCAATCTGGGCAAACCCAGAGTTCGTGTCCCCAGATCCAGCGGGGCCCAGCCTCCCTAAACTTTTTAATTAAGTAAACCAAGGCACTCTGGTTGGAGGCTTAGCCGGTGGAGAATTAAGCCTGGGCGTCCCAAGGCCCGCTCCGGGATCCACGCGGTGGACTGAGGCCTACGCGGCTGGCAGAAGGCCAACACGAGAGGCCTAAATTTAAAAATGGGCGCGAAGGCCTTCGCGCCGAAAAATCGCTCCGAGATAGGATTTTTAAAGGGGAAGCGATCGACTAAGTCCAGGAGACTAGAAAGGCGTCTCACTCCGCAGGAGGTATATTAAAGCCCTTTAATCATATTACAATAATGAATAAATAAATCAATACTTGCACCGAGACCTCCAGGCCAAAGGATTAAAGGAATCCACAAGCGGCCGCGGGAATCGTACACGGCAAAACCGCCGGGGGAAAACGAAACCGCAACTTCTCCAAAGGAAAAAAGCCGAGCCTCAAACGGCTGGCGCTATCCGTGCAAGTAAATAATAATGGTAAAACAATTCTTACTACTTTTGAAGGAAAAGATCGAAGGGAAGGTGTTAGAATGTTGAACGAGCTATCACAATACAACCGCAGGATATGCGAACTGAGCGAATTCTGGGGAAGGGGCGGATCCGGCAAGCTTTTTTAACACTAGGCTCAGTTCCACCGGATTGGACATGAGCAACCCCATGTGACTGCTGGACCCGCTCCTTCAGTACGGAGAATGTGGTCTCTCGTTATCAGAGTTCATTAGACTTTGAAAACGCCCCATCCAAGATGAAAAAAGGGGGGTCTTTGACTCAAGCAGCAAAATTCATCAAAATGAAATTCTGAAACTTTTTATGTACCTGAGGTTACTTTTTCTGATGGATCCTCCTTCTCATCTTCCTTCTTCTCCTCTTGTGCACTAAGAAGGTCAGACACAAGATCATTTGCTGTTCTGTAATTTTCCCCCGTTGTTAAGATTTTACTCTGAATGGTTTGTTTGACTAGTTTTCTGCTAAATCCCATCTCCAAAACAGCTTCCACCATAGGTGTTTTCATTATGATGGCATCTTCTGGGGTATTTTCACCAGGTTCAAAACGGATAACTATTCCAAGAGAAACATTCTAGCATTATTTCTCAAAATATCAAAGTATTTTACTGGGTTCAAAATAGTTAAAAAACAAGGCAGATGAAAAAGAATCACTTCTCTACATGCTCCCACATCTAAGATATTGCAAAACCAAGATGTTTCCTTAAAAAAACAAGATCATATTCCTAAGAAATATGAAAAATACATATTTTAGCTACATTCTTCAAAAACAGAATGTGAATATATGAAGATGCCATGTCTTGAGTCAAGCCTTCGGTCAATTTAGTTTGCTATTCCCTATTCTCTCTCTGACTCATATCAGCTTCGTTAGTCCCACTGCTTGAAAAAGTCATAATTAGACAATAATGCCTCAAATTCAGGCCTTGTATACACCATTGAATTATGCCACTTGCTTTTAGGTTTAAATTTAGCTTCTTCAACAGATCTTTTATTCTAGAAGAAATATTGGCAACTCATAGTAATTAAGAAATATATATATATAATCATATTCACCACCAGAGGGCTTTGGTGATTTAAAAAAGGTCTATTGGGATTTTAAGCAAGCAGTTAAAACAGGATAATTTTCATTTATGTTTATAGGGCAACTTGATTTTATTGCAAAATTATATGTTTCTGATTAAGTTTAAATTTGAATGGTCAGCTTCAGGGATGTTTGATTTATAAACCATGACAAAATCTCTTACTAACAATAACAAAACTGCTACAGACCATCAAGGATAAATGTGTGCTACATTTCCATGCCTATTTTATAACTGCTATCAAACTTCTGATAAGAGCCAGTTTGGCATGGTTGTTACAATGAAGGAGTGGGCTATAAAAATCAGAAGATCTGACATTATAGTCCTGCCTTGGCACAAAAACAGCTGGGTAAGCCTGGGTTAGTTATTCTATCTTGGCCTTAAGAAGGAGGCAATGGAAAACAGTCTGAAAAACTCTAGGGAGGTAATCAACCCAAAGACACAAAATAAACAAATCAAAACACTTACTTGGTACTTCTGTATTTTCCTCTACAGGTGTATCTGCAGTGGATAACAACTACAACACAAAAAACAAAAAAAACACACAGATTTTTAGAAGGAAATATTTGCTTTGTAAAAGGATCCACTGTTCACAAAAAGTTTGCTAACAGTAATACATTTATCCAATCATTCTCAATAAGATTCTGCCAAATCGATTGAGGCTGCAACATTTTGAGAATTGTCCACAGATTATAATCCCAAATTATCTGGGTGCCACTAATTTTTGGGGAACTGGTGAATCTTCACCTTAAATATCTGCATGTACAGTGATCCCTCGATTAGCACGGTCTCGATTAGCGCGAAACGCTGCAACGCGGTTTTTCAAAAAATATTAATTAAAAAAATAAAATATTAAAAAATAAGTCCACGCTAGTTCTCTCTCTCTTTCTCTCCCTGTTGCCGGCGTGGTATATGAGAGAGAAAGAGAGAGGCAGAGGTCGGTCGCATTACCGGGAGGTGGAGGCGGCGTGGGGACGCTGGGTGCCGGGGACACCGAGGAGGGGGTGGACGTGGCCTCTCAGCTGCAGAGGCGGAGGCAACGGCGGAGTCCGGCGCTGGGGCCATGCGGGGCCGCTCATCCAGGGGGGCGTAGACTGGCAAGTCGCCCTCCTTTCTCTTTCTTTCTCTCTCTTATACCACACCGGTAACAGGGAGAGAAAGAGAGAGAGCGGAGGGCACCTTGCCGGTCCACGCCCCCCTAGATGAGCGGCTCCGCATGGCCCCAGCGCTGCCCAGGCAAAGGGGAAACCCCAAGATCGCTTGCCGCTTGCCGTATTGCAGCGAAGGAGGCGAAGCAAGGCTCCAAGCTGCAATACGGCAAGCGGCAAGTGATCTTGGGGTTTCCCCTTTGCCTGGGCGGCGGGAAGACCAAGGGAAGGTTCCTTCAGCCGCCCAACACCTGATCCGCTCCGCAGCGCGGCAACGGGGAAACCCCATCTTCGGTTCCTCGCTGCTTCCGCGCTGCGGAGCAGATCAGCTGTTGGGCGGCTGAAGGAACCTTCCCTTGGTCTTCCCCGCCGCCCACACGCAAACTCCACCATCTGCGCATGTGCGGAAATGAAATAAATGGTGCACATGCGCAGATGGTGGTTTTTACTTCCGCATCCAGTATAACGCGGAAATCGGTTACCGCGGGAGGTCTTGGAACGTAACCCCCGCGCTAACCGAGAGATCACTGTACTTTGATTAAAATGCCATGCTACACTGCATGACATCCTAGCTCATTATGTACAGTGTTGCCATGTTTGTGTAATAATGTGCTAAATCAATGTGTGTTTGTGTAATAATGGGCTCTGAATTATGATCATAAGTCATGCTAGTCTATTAAGCAGGTCACCATGCAACAGAAATAAAACACCAGTTCCAGCCCCCCAAAAAACCCCAACAAAAACCATAAATCAGTCATGTGGCCACAGGATGCTGCAAACAGCTGTAAATGCAGAGCAGTTGCCAAGCAACCAAATGCAGTCATGTGACTGTGAGGGTGGGGTGGGAGGAGTCCATCAGAATTTTGAATCTGGGTTGTAATAACCCTGGGGAGGTCCATCATAAACTTCAAACAATTGCTAAGAGATCAGTTGCAACTAAAATGCTACTTTTACTGCTTATCCACAACAGTCAACACAGCTCATGCCTGTTATTTATCCAATTTTATATAACTTTTTTACAGGCTGTGATTTGGCAGCATATTTATAGCCTTTAATGGCTCAATCACCATCACTGGTCTAGGAGCAGACTGTTTTCTCATTATAATGCTTTATCTGCGGGACCATCTTCTGCCGCACGAATCCCAGGGACCAATCAGGTCCCAGAGTTGGCCTTCTCCGGATCCCATCGAATAAACAATGGCGTTTGACAGGACCCAGGGGAAGAGCCTTCTCTGTGGCAGCCCCAGCCCTCTGGAATCAACTCCCCCCAGAGATTCAAATTGCCCCCACTCTTCCCGCCTTCCGCAAGATGAAGACTTATCTATGTCGCCAGGCATGGGGGGACTAACTGTCTCTTCCCCCACCACCACCTTTTTTCTGACTATAATACATGAGAATGGTGTGATTGTGCAGTAACGATTGTTTTTAATATTCATGGGTTTTAAATTTAATCTAATATTGGATTTGTACTCTGTATATTGTATTATTGTTGTTGTGAGCCGCCCCAAGTCTTCAGAGAGGGGCTGCATACAAATCTAATAAAACTTAATCTTTTTTTCACAGCCTCTATGGTTTCGGTTAGAGCCTGAAACAAATGGATTGCACTGTTCTTTTACAAAATCACAGTGTGGTGTCCTTGCTAGAGACAATATTAATAAAGGGGCTGTAAGTCTAAACCTCCTACCTCAAAGTACTGCCTGCCTGCCAAAGCTCACCCTATCCTTGTAAATACAGTCTGATCAGATAAAGTTCAAGGTAGCATTCAGTTATGAAAACAGATTAATTCTCTCAACAAATGGGTTTACTGCAAATGAAAAAGCACATCATGCTATAACTGAAAATGCAACAGTACTTGCATACCTGTTGAAGAAGATGGGGATATCTTGCTTGAACTTGGCGGACAAATTCGTGACCCTTCCTATAAATCAGATATTCACAACTAAAAGAAAAGCATAAGCAAGCATAAGTTTTAATATCCAGCATATCTGCTCTTTTAAGAATATTTATTAGCCACAATGCGCTTATTGGGCCAAAGGTATGTTTATTAAATAATACAGTAGTACCTCGTGATACGAACCCCTCGTCATACGAACTTTTCGAGATACGAACCCAGGGTTCGGGAAATTTTTGCCTCTTCTTACGAACTTTTTTCGCCTTACAAACCCGCCGCCCAAACGCCGAACCCGGAAGTTCGGCAAAAGTCCACGTTTCGGCCAGCCAGGAAGGACGTCTCCGTGCCGTCAAAGCTCCGCCCATGGATTTCCCTATTGGGATTCCCCACTTCCATTTGAGCCTCCCGACCGGCCAACAGCTCCGCGCTCTTCTGCAAAGGTGAAAGCCGGGCGGCGGCGCTTCTCGGCATTCTCCCGAACCCGAACGCCGAACTTCCAGATTCAACGTTCAGAATGTCAAGAAGCCCCCCTGGCTGTTTCAAAAGGTGACAGCTGGGCAGCGGGGCTTCTTGGCAGCCTCCCGAACCCGAACTTTTGCCGAACTTCCGGGTTCAGCAATCGGGAGAACGCTGAGAAGCGCCCGGCTGTTTCAAAAGGTGACAGCCGGGGGGCGGCGCCCAGTGGAGCACCGTTTTTGAATTATTATTTTTTGCTTGCAAGCATTAATTGGTTTTACATTGTTTCCTATGAGAAACATTGTTTCGTCTTACGAACTTTTCGCCTTACGAACCTCCTCCTGGAACCAATTAAGTTCGTAAGACGAGGTATTACTGTACACTGAAACATTATAGTTAAGCATTAAATATAGTCAAGCTGTCAAAAACAGAATTAGATTTGAAAAACTTTATTACCCATTCAACACTGAATCAAAACCAATGAATCCCCTCTATGAGGCAGGTAATAAGTATATAGTAGTCTTCATTTTATATTCAATTTATATCCTGTTTATTACATCTCAAAATAATCCCAAAATTATTAGTGCTTCACTACAAATGGAATCTTTATTAGATACAATTGTATTAGAAAATCAAGAACTGAATTTTTGTAGAAACCCTATCTTAAGGGCTGTTTGGCCCAAAGCCTTAGAATGTAAGCCAAAATTTAATTCATATCTAAGGTTTTGCTCAACCCCATGGGCCAAAATGAGTTATTTATTCCATTCCCTGGATTAAAATCACTTTTAAAAAAATCTAACTTCAGTTATTCAGAATGCAATCCAATCACTGCAATACTTGATTAGAACTTAGGTAAAACAGCTTTGTTAAATACTTTAGTATCTACTGTTCTTTAAAAACGAGCCTTGGTGGCGCAGTGGTTAGAGTGCAGTACTGCAAGCTGCTTCTGCTGACTGCTGGCTGTAGTTCGCCAGTTCAAATCTCACCAGGTTTCAAGGTTGACTCAGCCTTCCATCCTTCCAAAGTGGGTAAAATGAGGACCCAGATTGTTGAGTGATATGCTGACTCTGTAAACCGCTTAGAGAGGGCTGTAAGCGGTATAACAAGTCTTAAATGCTATTGCTATTGTTAAAAATGTAAATATTGTTTAACCCAACAGAACTTTTGAAAATAGCTTCTGAAACAGCTAGGGTAAGAATGAATCTTGAATCATTATCTTGCTTTCCACAGCAGCTAAGAATATGCTCCAAGCAAGCAGACAACATTTCTCTCTGTGTGTTTTTATTATGGCTCTGCAAATACACACAAAAACTGTGTATGAACAACCTCTTTTCAAGTAAATAATGCAACTATACATTTTTCTCCAACAATATATGGCGACTGTATCTGGGTGACTGGATGAAAAATGTGCAACTACATCTCAATGGATTTTCAGACAATTCTGGTAATCTTAAAGTTTAGTTCTACGCAAGATATGACAGCTAATAATTCTATGTGTTCTCCAAAACTTTAGATTCGTTTCTTGAATCTCAACAAATAGATCTCACCAAGGAATCCTTTCCAGAGAAACAGTTCTACTTTCAATAGGACAAGAGTATTATAATAACCTCTTTGTTATTACATTGGAGGAAAAATTGAAGAATACCTTGGAAACCACTTAGCATGTTCCACCCATGGGTCATCCCCAGTCTCCCAGCACCTGAGTCCACCATCGCAACAGAAGCACTTGACATCATCATTGCGACCTGAACAACAAACATTTCATCAAGTTATTACAGAGAAAGGCAAACAGTGAATTTAAACTGTTGGGAAAAAAAATCAGATTAAATCCAAAACCATAAAAGAACATATTCTTACCCACGTAATAGAAACCAGCATCTGCCAGTTGCTGTGGACGAACCGGAACGGTAACTGGCCAGTTTTGGAAGGTTCTGAAACGGCCTTTGTAGTTTTCCATGTCCAAATTAAAGGCGGTCACGTTGTTCTGAATTTGCTCCACAAAAGGACAGTTTGGAAAATGCCTTTGATGTTCTGATACAGCATTGTCTTTTGGTTCCCAATTACTCAACTGACCACCGCAGGCAAAACAAGCCACCCTGTCTGAAGGCCCTACGTAATAAAACCCGGCTTTGGCTAAAGAAGAAGGGGACATAAACGCCAGGGGCCATGCCTTGAAAGTGAGCAACCTGCTTTCTTCTGTGTTCATTGAGGGGTTGAAAACCTTTGGTCTCAAGTGGGACAGATCCTCTAGGGGTGCAGATGTCACTGGATTGTGAGGGAAACTGGAAAAGCTCCCACTGTAATACCCAACTTGACCCAAACTCAAGGTTTGCATTGACGCATGCGAAATGTTAAGTCCAGAGATAGCTGGAGGGGAAAAGGCAGAACGGAACGAGGATCCAAGGTTAGTCACTGAAGTCAGACTCTGGACAAAACTGCAACTGGGGTAGAGCTGTTTATGCTTCTCCAGGGCACTGTCGCCTTTTTTCCAGTTATCCAACATTAAGCCACAATTGTAACATTTCACTTTGTCTTTCACACCAGTGTAATAGAAACCAGCTCGAGCAAGACTCCTTTCAGATATTGGTACATTCGATGGAAAAGTGGAGTATGTAGACATCCTGTAGAGTTCGCACGACAAGTCATACTTAAGCTCTTTCATCTCTGCGTCATTCTTCAGTTTTGGCCGAAAAGAGTCAATAACATTCATGATGAAGATAAAACAGGAGAAGAGTAAAGGACGAGTCTGAAGTTTGGGAGATAATTTTGTGCAATTCTTATCAACTTCCAGGCCATAATAAAATAAAAGCTGAAAGTTAACATTACATGCAATCCTTATTTTCTTTTTTTATTATTTCAATTTAGTAGTTCCTTTTTGCCAGGGTAATTTGGTCCATTTCAAAATCGAGACTTTTAAAAAATATGGTAGTTCCTTTTTCTTCTATAATTACACATTACTAAAATGAGGGAGGAGCGTATTTAAAATAAGGGACGTTTTGAAGAAACAATTAAGGCTTGGCTTCTAAGTTAATACACATGGGATCTCTGTCCCAATGAATCTCAATTCTTCCCAAATGAAATAATAGAGGAATATTTTTTAAACTTTTATTTCTCAAAGAGCAAGGTCAAAATAATGCATCTAAGAGGGACTATCTGTGTGGTACTACAGAAAAGCCAACTTAAATCAAATGCACATCTTTGAAAACCTCTCCTTACAATAAGAAACCATTTTTTTCTTATCAATATGCCATTTCACTCTGTAATACTTCACAAAAAAGTCTATCCTGACACTTATCAGTGAAATGTGATCAAAAGAATTTTGGTCACCAAAACTCTTCAACAGGCTTGGACATTTGTCTTTTTTTAATAATCTCACAACTATAGTGAATTTTCAGTCAGGCTTCAATATTATTATTATTAAAGGATTACTAAATTTAATACGTTTATGGAGTCGAACCCAAAACAGCAGTTTAAATATATTAATCAAAATATCATTGCAGATAATGTTTGATAAGTGGGTGCAGCTACCCTGCATAGTGGCAAAAACCAATTTGAATATGCAAAAAATTATCTCCCAAACTTCAGACTCTAGTCCTTTCAGGGGGCTTAAGCAGCCATAATGTAGTATGGTAATCACAAGGAGAAATGTTTACAAAAGGACAAAAAAATATGTTTTTTTCAGGTTAGTGAAACCTGCATGAAAAGAAAAACACATAAGCTCCTTTAAGCGACAATTAACTTTGTATATAAACTGTTATAAATAATGCATATATAAAGTTTAAACTTTATTCCATGATTATGTTTTTAGATTAAAAGTTTTAAAACTTGGGGTTCATCAGTCACAAAAAGACCAAAAGTGCACACACAATATCTTACTGTATCTATATAAATCATCAATTTATAGATGAGTGACTCAACCTTTGCAAATTCAAATATTCCAGAGTTCAACTTCTAAAACTCAAAATTGACTATATAGCTTGGAACAAGCCCCAACACTCTTTAGTACCTCAAACTAATACTTAAAATTTCCCCTAGATAAAAACGTCAACTCTACTGTGCATTTTAGCTGCCACTAGAAAGTAACATCTGTCTTTTTTTTTTCTATGTTACAAAAATAACCCTGGATTTCCAACCTCCTTAACATAAAGTTGCTATAGTAAACAGAAAAAGATCTATTTTAGGACCAGATCATTTAGTGCAGGGATGGGCAACAATGTCAACTTCAAGACCTGTGGACTTCAACTCCCAGAATTCCCGAGTCCATAGTTGTCATGGTTGCTTACTCCTGATCTAGTGGTTTCCAAACATTTACACCTCTAATAATAAGGCCTGAAGAAACATTGTCCATGGGGTCGCAATGGGTCGGACACGACTTTGCAACTAATAACAAGAACATCTCTTTGTTGCAGTCAGTGTGGCTAATACCAGTTGATGTAACTACAGTCAAAAACACTTAGATCTATAATCAGATGAGCTATTCTTGACTCCTCAAAAAGAAATTGTAGAAATCTGCTTAGACAATTTTTGATCACTGTTATGGCAAGAACCACTTTAATGTGGCATACACACACATGTATATGTCTGATCCCTTTTGTCTAATCATAGAAACACTAGTGAATATGCATACCTTATTTAGAAATGAGGTGGGAAAGAATGGTTTCATGGAGAGAAGCCAAGTTTTAAAAGGTAAATATACTTTAGGATATAAATGTAAATGAGTTTCAGGCAAGTTAATAATTTATTAAACTTTTATGTCAACTCCCAACAAGGAATTTATAAGAGATCCAAAATAGGTGTAACCCAACTCAGAAACCAGCAATTCTGGGTGATCTGGCAGTGCAAGACATTTAGAAGTATAAAGAGATTTACAAATGGAAAACCTATTAAGAAACTATTAAGGACTGGAGCTGGAAAATGAAGAATGGATAAAACTATTTTCCAAAAGCTCCTAAAATAATGTATCCATCTTCTATCAAGCTGTTATCTCTTTACTACCCAACGACTAATCATAATTAACATTGTGTACAACTGCAATGGCCTAATATTAATTTAAGATACTCAATGGGAAGCAAAGGATGAAGAGTAGTTGTTATTATTATTATTATTAGACTTGTATCATAACAAATTCATCTGGAGATCAGATGGATATCCAAAGCACCAGGATAACTGAGATGGGGAAACTTCTAAAGTCTGTCTTTGTTGTAATTAGAGATCCTTTGTGCTTTCTGAGCTTGGCTGCAGATTTTTCATTATCCAGCTAGGTAGCAGTAATTATGTTATCCAGTTTGGGTAATGAAACATCTGGAAGAGAACAACCAAGCTCAGAGAGCACAAGGGACTCCCCATTTCAACCCTGAGCTACCAATACTCTCCTTCCATCAGTACTATTATAATTAAATGTGTGGAATGACTGTTAGGAAACAAATATAATTAAATTACAAGGACTGTATAAAAGTAGACACAGATTACCATCAAGTGAAGCCATCTGCTATATATCTTGTTCATATCTAGCCAATTTTTGTTAAAATCACAGTAGTAGCCTTAAATAGATCATGGACATGACATCATGGGTGAAATTCAGCAAGTTCTGAAAAACCAGTAGTGGAAATTTTGAGTAGTTCGGAGAACCAGCAAATACCACATCTGGCTGGCCTCAGAGTAGGGTGGGAATGGAAATTTTGCAATATCCTTCCCCCAGAAGTGGGGAGGGAATGGAGATTTTGCAGTATGCTTTCCCTGGAGTGGGATGGGAATGGAGATTTTGCAGTATCTTTCTCCTGCCATACCCACCGAGCCACGCCCACAGAAGCAGTAGGGAAATTTTTTTGAATTTCACCCGATGGACATGATCAAAAGCAGTAAATGTTTACACATCTTTAGTCAATTGCACTTAATTCCAATAATTCATCTGAATCCAGTAACCCTGGGCACTGAGAATTACCCACAAGTTATTCCTTCATTTCATTAGAAAATTCATCTTCTAATCTTACAGGATCAGGATAACATTTGAACCTCACTTTTCTAGCTCCAAAGAAAGATATAAGCAATATTGTTGTCCTAATAATTCCAGCCAACTTCATTTTAAAAAATTATATTCAGGAAAAACCCTGATAAGCTCCCTAAGAAGCTTATCAGTAAGGACAGACTTATTTCTAAGAAAGACCCAGAGACTTCAATATCCTCAGATAGCCTTCCCAACATGAATCTATCCAAATATATCTGAGTGTAACCCCAATAATTTATTCCCAGGCAACTGGGAACTGTGGAAAATCCACCCTGACCCAACTAAAGGTCATTAGATTGGTTTTGGTCAATTCATTACATTTTCAGATCCAGTATAATCTTAAAAGCATATAAGGTTGACTCAGCCTTCCATCCTTCCAAGGTCGGTAAAATGAGGACCCCAATTGTTTGGGGCAATATGCTTACTGTCTGTAAACTGCTTAGAGAGCATTATATAAGTCTAAATGCTAGTGCTATATAATCGTCCAGAATCTGGATCATAATGTTTCATAATTTGGAATTATAGGGAAGTGAGAATGACCAAATGATTTCAGCTTTTTTCATTCAGCATCTGTTACCAGCATATGTATACTGTACTATATACCAGGGGTGGGCAATTAATTTATAATTATAATATAATTATAATATATATAATTTTTTGGGGGGGGGAACCTTGCTGATCTCTGCGTGGGTTGGAGAGGGTTGAGCCTTGGGGGAAAGAAGACCACAGGGAAATCTCAGGGCTCTTGGAGCCAATCCAAGTCCTCTGAGAGGGGCAGCATACAAATCTATTATTATATATAACTTTTCTAGAGAAGAACCGGGTGTTCAAGATATAATATATAATTATATATATTTAATATAATATATAATTATAATTTATAATTATAATATAATTAACTCAGTTCTACCCCATAATATGCAGTATTGGGTAGAACTGAGTTAATTATATTATTCCGGCCCTCTAAAACCATCCCAATTTGTCATGCGGCCCTATGGCAAAATTAATTGCCCACCCCTGGTCCAGGTGTTGTTGGAGTGCAGCTTTCGGGATTCTTCACCACTGGATCTACTGAGGAAAGCTACCATTCCACCCTACCCAAAAAAGGCAAAAAAATAAGGTTAAAGCCGCCTTTTGAATCAGGCTTCACTTCTGACCACTGCACAGATGCACCCTTTATTATTTGATAAAGGGGCTGGTGAGGGCAAAACCTGTCCATCAATTGTCTTCTTCCAGATGTAGCCTTGAGATTTCCTGGTGGTCTTCTTTCCCCAAGGCTCAACCCTCTCCAACCCGGGGGGATCAGCAAGGTCCCCCTCCCTCAAAAAAAAAAAAGCAAAGGCAGCGCCAAGTCTCAAGAGGCGGGGTTCACAACTTCCCCCTTGTTTGGCAACGGCAACTTACACAACTCTTACGCAATTAAAAAGTTCAAGGCTTTTTTTTTAATTTTTTCCCCTCCATAATTTCCATATATACTTCCATGCATATCACAAGTCACAACAAAACATACATGAATTATACATTTTCTACCCGGATCTATCATAAATCAATATCCTATTGTTTCCACCTTAAAGGCTTTTAAGGCGTAACCAGAAAATGGGTCATCAAGTCAGTGTCAAAACAGCAGTTTACACACACACACACAAACACACACAGTGTATAGAAACACACAGGTACACACAAACATACACACAAAGCACCCCAATATATCAGCTCCCCAGCCCCCTCCCCTCGCGAGACAACGTGTCCATAGAGACGCCACCCCAGCAAACACCGCCCACGCCCTCCTCCCTACCCCCCACCACGCGTGCGCAGCCCCCACTTACCGCCGCAACCGCCGGTTAGTCTTCAAGCAAAAAGGTAGCGCAAACTTTATATATACATGTACACCGTCGCGGAGGAGGGCGGGCTGGGTGGGGGGAAGGGAGGGGGAGGGGGAAAGGATCCGCAAAGACCGTCAAACGGCCGAAGCTTAACTGAAGCCCCGCCCCCTGTGGAAACTTCCCACCCTCTTTGAAAAGGAAAGAAAAGAGGGCGGAGTTCCTTTTAAGAGGGCGTGACGGGTTCTGAATAAAAGGGCGTAGGGCCGCCTCTGGGTGCGCATGCGCCAATTGATTTGGCGAGGGCGGAGCGGTGCTTCCTTTGTAGCGCTGCGCTTTGTTTGTTCGTTTCAATTAATTCGAATGCCGCGTCTTCGTTTCCCGCTTCGGGGGAAAAGGAGCCTGATCTCTGAATTGCAAACGAATCCAGAATTTTCCTTATTGAATTATTATTGTTATTATTATTATTATTATCATCATTGTGTTGTTGCTGGTTTCTATTATTTTTAATGTTATTGTTATATTATTATTATTATTATTATTATTATTATTATTTTTACTGCTACTACTACTACTATTATATTCTGCTAAGAGACCCAAGGAGCCTGATCTGAATTGCAAACGAGTTCAGAATTTTCCTAATCGGATTATTATTATTGCTATTATTATTATTATCATCATCATCGTGTTGTTGCTATTATTATTATTATTATTATTATTATTATATTCTGTTAAGAGACCCAAGGACCCTGATCTGATTTGCAAAGAGTTCAGAATTTTCCTAATTGGATTATTATTATTATTGCTATTATCATTGTGTTGTTGCTGTTTTTATTATTATTATTATTATTATTATTATTATTATTATTATATTCTGCTAAGAGACCCAAGGACCCTGATCTGATTTGCAAACGAGTTCAGAATATTCCTAATTGGATTATTATTATTATTATTGCTATTATTATCATCATCATTGTGTTGCTGCTGTTTTATTATTATTATTATTATTATTATTATTATTATTATTATTATTATTATTACTATATAGTCTGCAAAGAGGGACGGCATACAAATCTAATTAATAATAATAATAATAATAATAATAATAATAATAATAATAATAATAATATTCTGCTAAGAGACCCACATGGAGAATCACCAATTTCAGGCTGCAGGACTGTGGGACAGGACGCCGTGGACATCAAGACTTGGTGGGTGGAAATTGGTAGAGGAGGGGAAAGAACCAAGCTTTTTGAATTTGTCCATCACCCACCTTTTGGAACATGTCATAAACATTGGAGGAGTATCCCATCGGAAAGGGGGACAGAGGGACAAAGGAACGGAAGGGGGGGGTAATCTAAGGCATGCATTGCAAATGGATTTTGCAATGCACGCCTTAGATTTTTGGATTTTATTTATTTATTTATTTATTTATTTATTTATTTATTTATTTGACTTATATGCCGCTCCTCTCTGTGGATTTTGGTAAGTTGCAGTGCTTTCAGTCTGGGTTTGGGGGACTTTTTGGCTTTTTTTTTTTTTTTGCAGGATAAGGCTTGGGCAAGTGTTTGAATGCTTCCTGCTTGTAGTGACTTCAACAGCTGGACCTCTTCATCTGGACCTATATAGAGAGCAGCGGACTATAATAGCAATAGCGTTTAGGCTTCCATGCAGGTTTGCAGAAAGTCAACATATTGCCCCCACCCACAATTTTGAAAAGGACCTTGGAGGTCTTGTAGTCCAACCCCCTGCTTAGGCAGGAAATCCTACACTACTTCAGACAGATGGTTATCCAACATCTTTAAAACTTCCAGTGTTGGAGCATTCACAACTTCTGGACGCAAGCTGTTGCACTGGTTAATTGTTCTAACTCGGAAAATTTCTCCTTAGTTCTAAGTTGCTTAGAAACATAGAAGACAGCTGGCAGAAAAAGACCTCATGATCCATCTAGTCTGCCCTTATACTACTTTTTATCTATGTTTATCCCAGGCATGTTTAAATTCAGTTACTGTGGATTTACTAACCAGGTCGTCTGCTGGAAGTTTGTTCCAAGGATCTACTGCTCTTTCAGTAAAATAATATTTTCTCATGTTGCTTTTGATCTTTCCTTGCTTCTCTCCTCGTTTAGTTTCCACGCATTGCTTCTTGTTCTACCCTCAGGTGCTTTGGAGAATAAGTTGACTCTCTCTTTGTGGCAACCCCTGAGATATTGGAACACTCCTAGCATGTCTCCCCTGGTCCGTCTTTTCATTAAACTATGCCGCCCCGAGTCTATGGAGAGAGGCGGCATACAAATCTAATAAATAAATAAATAAATAAATAATAAAATAAACTAGCCATGCCTAGTTCTTGCAACTGTTCTTCATATGTTTTAGCTTCTAATCCCTTAGTCATCTTTGTCACTCTTCTTTGCACTTTTTCTAGAGTCTCAACATCCTTTTTGTATCTTTGTTTTCTTAGAAAACATTTCCTTTCTCATTCAAAAAAGAAAAAAAAATCTTTTCAAAGAAAAAACAACAAAGGAAGTCCAGCTGTCTTATTTTGAAAAAGCATCTGGTACAACCATGGCCTGGGTGATTGAGAATCTCCATAGACATTTTGCGTCTTCAACTGACTTGCAGACCTCTGCCTAATTTTATTTGATCTGTTTGAAATTTCTTTATTTATGAGCATTTTAATTTTCTAGGACATCACTATCGCTGTGCTTGGCCCACTGAATATTTCTGAGCACCGTTGTATCAATAGGTCAAGCAATTAATCCATCTGCTTTCAGCTCCTACTCGCTTCTTCAAGCCTTGTTTGTTTTATTGTCAAAATTACATAATCCTTGTCCAATAGTAGAGGCAGACTGGACAACCACCCCTTTCCCTCCAGATTTGGTTAAAATACAATCTTTCTGGGATGGAGGGAAGAAACAGCTCATTGAAGGCTGAGTTTATTCTGTGGGTGTGAAATATGTGAGTTATGAAAAAAGCGAAAGCTTTCAGGGTGGCCAAATTCTAAAAACAGAGAGAAGTCCTGTGCTAAAAGTTTATTCTGCATTCCCCCCCCAATCAGATCCAGTGGAGTGAGAGTGAGAGATAGAAAGGATAGAGAGAAAGAGGGAGGGAGAGAAAGAAAAGAGAGAGAAAGAGGGAATGAAGGAGGGAAAGAAAGAGCGAGATAGAAAGGATAGAGAGAAAGAGGGAGGGAGAGAAAGGAAAGAAAGGGAATGAAGGAGGGAGAGAAAGAGGGAATGAAGGAGGGAGAGAAAGATAGAAAGGATAGAGAGAAAGGGAATGAAGGAGGGAGAAAGAAAGGATAGAGAGAAAGAGGGAATGAAGAAGGAGAGAAAGAAAGATAGGATAGAGAGAAAAGGGAGGGAGAGAAAGGAAAGAAAGGGAGGGAGAGAAAGGGAATGAAGGAGGGAGATAAAGAAAGAGATAGAAAGGATAGAGAGAAGGAATGAAGGAGGGAGAGAAAGAAAGGGAGGGACAGAAAGAGTGAGATAGAAAGGATAGAGAGAAAGAGGGAGAGAAAAGAAAGAGAAAGGGAGGGAGAGAAAGGGATAGCAATAGCACTTAGACTTACATACCGCTTCACAGTGTTCTACTCTCAGCGGTTTACAGAGTCAGCATATTGTCCCCACTCACAATTTTGGGTCCTCATTTTACCCAAAGATAGAAGTTCGAATCTCACTAGGCTCAAGGTTGAGTCAACCTTGAGCCTTGTGAAATTCGAACTGCTAAAACTTCTGGCAACCGTCTGAAATTGACTGGCAGTTAGCTTCACTTGATCTGGCCTCTATATACCAGCTTCAGTTTGAAATCCTACATGGTGGCATTTACACACTGGTGTTATTTTTCCCCCTTGCTCTGATTATTATTATTATTATTATTATTATTATTATGCCACCCTTCTCCATTGGACTCAGAAGGACTATGCAGAACATGCTTAGATTCAGAAATTGGGTTAAGATGTATGAACCCAAACACTATTACTGAATTCCTTGTGCTGGCTTAAGTGATATAGGTTATTCAAGCCAAAGTTTTAATGGACCACTAGATATAGAGATTTAAGGCATGCGTGTAAGTACAAGTGGGAGATTCAATTTTTTTTACTACTGATTCTGTGGGCTTGGTTGGGTGTGGATACTGCAAAATCTCCCTTCTCATTCCAGGGAAAGGTTTATTGATTGATTAGATTTCTACTCCGCCCTTCTCTTCAAACTCAGGGTTAATGCAAAATCCCCATTTCCTCCCAATCAGCTGGGATTCAGGAGGCAGAGAGAATAGATGGGGGTATGGCCAGTCAGAGGTGGTATTTACCCGTTGTCCGAACTACACAAAATTTCTGCTACCCGTTCTCCAGAACTGGTCAGAACCTGCTAAATACCACTTCTGAGATATACTGTATATACTTAGATAGATAGATAGATAGATAGATAGATAGATAGATAGATAGATAGATAGATAGATAGATAGATAGATAGATAGATAGATAGATAGATAGATACATAGATACATAGATACATAGATACATAGATAGATACATAGATAGATACATAGATAGATACATAGATAGATACATAGATAATTGATAGATAGGATAGAATAGATAGATAGGATATTATTTATTTATTTTTATTATTTAGATTTGTATGCCGCCCCTCTCCGAAGACTCGGGGCGGCTCACAACAGAATAGAACAAATCATAAATAATCAGAAAACTTTAAAATTTATACAAGCTTTAAAAGAACCCCATAAACTAACAGACGCACACACAAACATACCATGCATAAATTAAACATGCCCGGGGGAGGTGTTTCAGTTCCCCCATGCCTGACGGCAGAGGTGGGTTTTAAGGAGTTTACGGAAGGCAGGGAGAGTAGGGGCAGTTCTAATCTCTGGGGGGAGTTGGTTCCAGAGAGTCGGTGCCGCCACAGAGAAGGCTCTTCCCCTGGGGCCCGCCAACCGACATTGTTTAGTTGACGGGACCCGGAGAAGGCCCACTCTGTGGGACCTAATTGGTCGCTGGGATTCGTGCGGCAGTAGGCGGTCTCGGAGATATTCTGGTCCAGTGCCATGAAGGGCTTTAAAGGTCATAACCAACACTTTGAATTGTGACCGGAAATTGATCGGCAGCCAATGCAGACTGCGGAGTGATGGTGAAACATGGGCATACCTGGGTAAGCCCATGACTGCTCTCGCAGCTGCATTCTGCACGATCTGAAGTTTCCGAACACTTTTCAAAGGTAGCCCCATGTAGAGAGCATTACAGTAGTCGAACCTCGAGGTGATGAGGGCATGAGTGACTGTGAGCAATGAGTCCCGGTCCAGATAGGGCCGCAACTGGTGCACCAGGCGAACCTGGGCAAACGCCCCCCTCGCCACAGCTGAGAGATGGTTTTCTAATGTGAGCTGTGGATCGAGGAGGACGCCCAAGTTGCGGACCCTCTCTGAGGGGGTCAATAATTCCCCCCCCAGGGTGATGGACGGACAGATGGGATTGTCCTTGGGAGGCAGAACCCACAGCCACTCCGTCTTATGGATAGATAGAATCATGGATGGATGGATGGATAGATAGATGATTGACAGACAGATAGATAGATAGAATCATAGATAGATAGATAGATGATTGACTGACAGACAGACAGATAGATAGATAGATAGGATAGATAGAATCATAGATAGAATCATAGGTAGGTAGGTAGGTAGGTAGATGATTGACTGACAGACAGATAGAGAGAGGGGGGGTGTATGTGTGTATAAAATTATAAATAACTGAAACTTGATCTCTGTGGGCCACCAATAGGGCTAAAATACTTATTAGTATGAGATGGATGGAAAGTAATAATTGTATCCTGATTTTTCTCAATGCTCAAAAGCACATAGATGGATAGCCTGGCAGTATTATATTCATCATTTCAGTAGGGGTCAAGCTGAAAGATTAGCATAAGGGTGCTTAGTGAGTTGATAGGAGCATTTTAAGCAGGGGTCGGCAAAGTTGGCTCTTCTATGACATGTGGACTTCAACTCCCAGAATTCCTTAGCTAATCATGCCAGCGCAGGAATTGTGGGAGTTGAAGTCCACATGTCATAGAAGAGCCAACATTGCCTACCCCTGATTTTAAGTAAGGAAACATGAACCTTTTTCCTCTAGGGAATTCCAGGTCAAAGCAAGGTTTCGTTTCAGACAAACTTTCTGAGATAAATTAAAAGTGAAAATTTCTGACTTACTTTACATTTATCACAAGATTTAAAAAAAAAATTACCATTGGTCATGCTGAAAATCAACACGGGTTTATTTCTTTATAAACACCATTCATTTAAAATCTGGTTTGGCAGAGTTAAAGAGCCATTCAGTTAGGTACAAGGAGTTCAAGAACACTTTAAGGGGCTTTCTGTCCAGGGGAATCCCAGCAGAAAAGCTTTCCGTTTCACATGAGCAGATTTTGAAAGGGGAATTCCAGTCCTCGGAACTGTTTCCTGCATGTGTCATATGATCCAGCCCATAAGCTGCATGGCAAACTCCCTTAATAGGAATCTCAAGTGCTGCCACCAACATCGCTGATCTATGACCACTAGCTTATTTTAAATGAAGAATTTACCGTAGTCCTCGACAAGGCATAGTCTTTCTAATTCAGGTATCTGCATGCGTTTCTATAAATGACAATTAAAAAGTACATTCACGTTTCTCTCATTTCCTGGAATGTTATGAAAATGAATATGTATTTTAGTCACGGTGGGTTTTTCATAGTGTTTTCAGACTGCTTGAGATGTAAATTGATTACGTATATGTTCTATTACAGTATCCCTTTCTTCTCGTGAAGTTCAGTGGAACTTTTTATGCAGCGTAACCGATTAAAGGATAAAAATCACCCTGCTGGCTGCTTCTTTGTCTGGCTTTGTTTAATAAACTTTTGCTACAGTGCAGTTTTATTTCTAGATATTTACACCATACAAAAACTCTGCAAGTTATAAATAACCTTTCAAAAAGTACGTCAGAGTTTAGCACAGCAGTCAGGCGGTCTATTTTTCACGTGAAGATCAAGCATGTGTTGTAAGGCGTGAATATGTGACTGGCTTTTAGAGAGATATTTTAACCTTGATCTCACATGGCAACATCTTTATCTTCACCAGTGGTGGGATTTAAATTTTTTTCACTACCAGTTCTGTGGGTGTAGCAGGGGAAGGATACTGCAAAATCTCCATTCCCTCCCCACTCCAGGGGAAGGATACTGCAAAATCTCCATTCCCTCCCCACTCCAGGGGAAGGATACTGCAAAATCTCCATTCCCTCCCCACTCCAGGGGAAGGATACTGCAAAATCTCCATTCCCTCCCCACTCCAGGGGAAGGATACTGCAAAATCTCCATTCCCTCCCCACTCCAGGGGAAGGATACTGCAAAATCTCCATTCCCTCCCCACTCCAGGGGAAGGATACTGCAAAATCTCCATTCCCTCCCCACTCCAGGGAAGGTTACTGCAAAATCCCCAATTCTTCCCGATTATCTGGGACTCGGGAGGCAGAGAATAGATGGAACGGGGTCAGTCAGAGGTGATATTTACCAGTTCTCCGAACTACTCAAAACTTCTACTACCAGTTCAGCACCTGCTGAAACCCACCTCTGATCTTCGCCCTTTGTAAAACAGCTATAGTTTGTTTAATTAATTAATTAAATTAATTAAGGGGCGGCGTACATGGGTGCACCAGAGTGCCTATTGTCCCCTGTCCTATTGTCTCTCCTATATCTCCTATATCTTCTCTTCTATAACTATATCTTTTTCTACTATTCTCTCATAGTTATATTTCACTCCTTTATTTTCTCCTCTATTCCCCCTTTATTACATTCTACTTGATTATATCCTCAATAACCCTCATTGTGTATTATTGTGTATTGGACAAAACAAATAAATAAAATAATAAATAAATAAGTCGGGGTGGCACAGTGGTTAGAATGCAGTACTGCAGGCTATTTCAACTAACTGCTAGCTGCAGATCAGTAGTTCAAATCTCACCACGGGCTCAAAGTTGACTCAGCCTTCCATCCTTCCGAGGTGGGTAAAATGAGGACCCAGATTGTTGGGGGCGATATGCTGATTCTGTAAACCACTTAGAGAGGACGGTAAAAGCACTATGAAGCGGTATATAAATCTAAATGCTATTGCTATAATTAAGGGGTGGCATTCAGCAATTAGGAAGAAAATATCAAAAGGAAACCTGCCTTGTTAAACTTAACTCTGTAAAATGCACAAATTTCTATTTAAATAACTAGCATGCTTACACCCCCCCCCCCCAAAATGAGGAATTTTTCATTAAGAAACTACGCGATCCAGAGCCATTTGATTGGGGGATGGAGTGGATGTGTATATATGACTTCTAAATAAATATTTTGTAAAATTTGTGTTGATTTTGGGGAAAAAGTCATTTAATTGTCTGACCTCTTAATTCTATTCAATTGTGTTGTCACCACAGCAATTTATGGGTTTTCACAACTGGTATTTATTTTATTTATTTATTAGATTTGTATGCCGCCCCTCTCCGCAGACTCGGGGCTCACAACAACAATAAAACAATTCATGACAAATCTAATAATTTAAAAAAAAATTTTAAAACCCCCCATTATTAAAGCAGACATACACACAAACATACCATACATAAATTGTACAGGCCCGGGGAGATGTCTCAATTCCCCCATGCCTGATGGCAGAGGTGGGTTTTAAGGAGTTTACGAAAGGCAAGGAGAGTAGGGGCAGTTCTAATCTCCGGGGGGAGCTGGTTCCAGAGAATCGGGGCTGCCACAGAGAAGGCTCTTCCCCTGGGACCCGCCAAACAACACTGTTTAGTCGATGGGACCCGGAGAAGGCCAACTCTGTGAGACCTAATCGGTCGCTGGGATTCGTGCGGCAGAAGGCGGTCCCTGAGATATTCTGGTCCGATGCCATGAAGGACTTTATAGGTCAGAACCAACACTTTGAATTGTGATTGGAAATTGATCAGCAACCAATGCAGACTGCGGAGTGTTGGTGTGACATGGGCATATTTAGGGAAGCCCATGATTGCTCTCGCAGCTGCATTCTGCACGATCTGGAGTTTCCAAACACTTTTGAAAGGTAGCCCCATGTAGAGAGCATTACAGTAGTCGAATCTCGAGGTGATGAGGGAGTGAGTGACTGTGAGCAGTGAGTCCCTGTCCAGATAGGGCCGCAACTGGTGCACCAATTTTCAGTGATGAAAATTTATGCGCATACACGCACATCCTCAGCCCAAAATCATCCTCCCGAGGTGAGTAAAATGAGGACCCAGATAGTTGGGGGCAATATGCTGCCTCCAAACTGCTTAAATAGTAAAGCACTGTGAAGTGGTATACAGTGTTCCCTCGATTTTCGCGGGGGATGTGTTCCGAGACCGCCCGCGAAAGTCGAATTTCAGATGCGGAAGTAAATTCACTATTTTTGGCTATGAACAGTATCACAAGCCTTCCCTTAACACTTTAACCCCCTAAATTACAATTTCCCATTCCCTTAGCAAACATTTAGACTATTACTCACCATGTTTATTTATTAAAGTTTATTTTAAAAAAATATTTGTTAAAGGTGGATGAAAGTTTGGTGATGACATATGACATTATTGGGTGGGAAAAACCGTGTATAGGAGAAAAAACCGCAAAGTATTTTTTAAATTAATATTTTTGAAAACCCGTGGTATAGACTTTCCGCGAAGTTTGAACCCGCGAAAATCGAGGGAATACTGTATCTGTCTCAGTACTATTGCTGTTTACAAAGCACACACTGTAGCTAACCAAAATAAACCACATGTGATGGTTTGTCATTGGTTCAATTCAACCTCTCTGCCCTGTTAGGAGCAGAAATAGACTGCCAAAGCCTGAGTATGACACACATAAATTCCAAAAATAGTAAATATGTCAGCCTTGCATTTCCTGCTCCCCTTCCCTTGGAAGTTTTCAGAGTTGATTTGGTAAATGGGGACTTCCTGTAGTTAGAAATCCATACATTTTACAATTGTCAGTGTTGAGAAACATCGATTTAAGAAATAAAAGTTACTCTTTAACTTTCCCAAAGCTTTGGTGATGTTGCTCCATTGCCAGTAACATTGGAGCTTTGTCTGATAAGCCCTACGAGTCATAATTCGAGGCCAAGGAAGGGGACCCCAACTCTGAGTTGAATAAAATATCACTTCTTTTTCTATTTAACTTCCCCATGCTTGGGTTTTTCCCTTGCTCCCTTCCTTCCAATGTTCCCCGAAATGATTTAACTGTTGTTCATAAAATCATGCATCATAATGTACTTCCTGTCAGTGACTACTTCACCTTTAACAACAACACAAGAGCACGTAATAGATACAAACTGAATGTAAATCGCTCCAGACTAGACTGCGGAAAATACGATTTCAGCAATAGAGTGGTCAATGCCTGGAATTCATTACCGGACTCTGTTGTTGCTTCCTTCAACCCCAACATCTTCAACCTTACATTATCTACAATCAACCTCTCCCCTTTTCTAAGAGGTCCGTAAGGGGCGTGCATAACATAGAAACATAGAAGATTGACGGCAGAAAAAGACCTCATGGTCCATCTTGTCTACCCTTATACTATTTCCTGTATTTTATCTTAGGATGGATTTATGTTTATCCCAGGCATGTTTTAAATTCAGTTACTGTGGATTTATCAACCACGTCTGCTGGAAGTTTGTTCCAAGGATCTACTACTATTTCAGTAAAATAATATTTTCTCATGTTGCTTCTGATCCTTCCCCCAACTAACCTCATATTGTGCCCCTTTGTTCTTGTGTTCACTTTCCTATTAAAACCACTTCTCTCCTGAACCTTGTTAAACACTTTAACATATTTAAATGTTTCGATCATGTCCCTCCTTTTCCTTCTGTCCTCCAGACTATACAGACTGAGTTCATTAAGTCTTTCCTGATAAGTTTTATGCTTAAGACCTTCCACCATTCTTGTAGCCCGTCTTTGGACCCGTTCAATTTTGTCAATGTCTTTTTGTAGGTGAGGTCTCCAGAACTGAACACAGTATTCCAAATGTGGTCTCACCAGCGCTCTATATAGCAGGATCACAATCTTCTTCCTGGTTGTTATACCTCTAGCTATGCAGCCAAGCATTCTACTTGCTTTTCCTACCACCTGACCGCACTCTTCACCCATTTTGAGACTGTCAGAAATCAGTACCCTTAACTCTTCTGAAGTTTTTGCTAACAGTGTACCTGTTTTTGCTAATAAGTTTTTGCTAATAAGTGCACCTTTGTGCCTACTGCCCCTGTCCTACTGTCTTATTATCCTTCCTATTACTACGTTTTAATTATGTTATGTTAATACATGCTATAATATTAATATAATATTTTTTATTTGACAAAAAATAAATAAATAAAATAAGAAAATATATACTGTACTGGCTCTTATGTTGCAAAGGTACTTTGTGTATTGGAAACTTAACGATTTAGCAATGCAAGAACCATATGCTTAACATTCCCTTTGGAATGTTAAGGCTTCAGCTATGAACTTTGCATATGCAAAGTAGTGGGACATTTTGATGAGAGAGGAATTTTATTGTCTTTGTGCTAGAGGACAAACTGCATAGCATGCCTGCCCTCGTTTTAGGAGAAAAGCAGGTTTTCAATTCAATTGATTTCTCTGAATGCCATACCACTTTAAAGGGAGAAGGCGGCTTTGCGCACTAAGTCCATACCTGTTCCTAGGTAGAGGCAGATATAGGATCTCCTGCTTGGGCAGGGGGTTGGATTAGATGACCTGCAAGGTCCCTTCCAGCTCTGCTAAGTTAAAATTAAATTCATTAAGGTAGTATTTATATAACCTTTTATTTGAGAAAAACACTTTCTGTTTTCTCATTTTCCCTTTGGGGCTTTTCGTAGCCGAGAATGAAATTTCCCCACCAATCTTAACTCGATCTCCTTCATTTCTTTGATAAAAGTAAAGGGCAGCACTGCTTTACTTTGGCAGCTTCAAAATACATGGACTCTCAACTCCCAGCAAACATGCTGGCTGGGGAATTCTGAGAACTGAAATCCACACCCCTACCTTAAAGCTACCATGGTGGAGAAACACATCAACCCATTTGTACAGGGAAAAAGTCCCATCATCCACCAACAGTCCCACAGGGATGGCTGTTAGTAACACCTGAACGGTGAAGTACAGTAGTAACTATACTTACGGACTTAATTTGTTCTGTGACCAGGTTCTTAAGTAGATAAGTTTGTAAGAAGAAGCAATTTTTCCCATAGGAATCAATGTAAAAGCAAATAATGCGTGCAATTGGGGAAACCACAGGGAGATGGAGGCCCTGTTTCCTCCCAGGAGATTCCTAGAGAGGCCCCACGGAGGCTTCTCCCTGCCTTTTCCGGCCCTGTTTCCTCCCAGGAGGTTCCTAGAGAAGCCCCACAGAGGCTTCTCCCTGCCTTTTCCGGCCGTTTCCTCCCAGGAGATTCCTAGAGAAGCCCCAAGGAGGCTTCTCCTTGCCTTTTTTGGCCCTGTTTCCTCCCAGGAGGTTCCTAGAGAAGCCCCACAGAGGTTTCTCCCTCCCTTTTCCAGCCGTTTCCTCCCAGGAGATTCCTAGAGAAACCCCAAGGAGGCTTCTCCTTGCCTTTTCCGGTCCTGTTTCCTCCCAGGAGGTTCCTAGAGAAGCCCCAAGGAGGCTTCTCCCTGCCTTTTCCGGTCCTGTTTCCTCCCAGGAGATTCCTAGAGAGGCCCCACGGAGGCTTCTCCTTGCCTTTTCCGGTCCTGTTTCCTCCCAGGAGATTCCTAGAGAGGCCCCACGGAGGCTTCTCCCTGCCTTTTTTGGCCCTGTTTCCTCCCAGGAGATTCCTAGAGAGGCCTCACGGAGGCTTCTCCCTGCCTTTTCCGGTTACAGTTTCGGAGGCTTGGGTTCTTAAGTAGAAAATAGTTCTTGAGAAGAGGCAACAAAATCTTGAACACCTGGTTTTTATCTAGAAAAATTCATAAATAGAGGCGTTTGTAGGTACACCATACTGTCCTTTAAGTTGAGTTTATATTGCTGTAAATGGAAATTTCTTTTCCAGATATGGAAAATGTTTCAACCTCTAGAGCAGGAGTCCCCAACACAACATTCCAGAAACTGAGTCAAGCAAACCACCATCCGCGGGATGCAAAAGCACACCCCTTGTGGTCCCACAAAAACCTCTCCAAGGAACCAGTCCCTGGTGTCCAGGAAGTTGGGGGCCACTGGTCTAGAACAGGGGTGAGCAATTTAGAGGCATCTATTTGCAACATGGTGGTTGGTGAAATTGTTTAGGCTTCCATGCTGTCCAACTCCAGATGGACGGCATCCACTGTAAAAAATGAAATACAAATACAATAAGGTAAGTAAATATAATTAAAGAAACCAACAAGATAACTAATACAATGTATGCATTTGCAGCACACATCAAACAGAGCCAACAAGGATGCCTCTGTTTGATGTTTGATTCATTCATCCTGCTGCCCCAAGATTTGGGAACGCATCCAGGTTTAAACCCTTGCGCAACACTATCCAGGTAAAAGCCACCTGATCTTAAAGGAGCCTCACTCTAACTGGCAGGTGCAATTTCTGAGTTTTTCATAGCTTGCTTGATAAGCTGGTGTAGGTGTGGGTGTGTGACTAACCGAAGCTAAAACTGATAAGGTTTAATAAGTTGTATTAATGTAGCCACTTAGATCTTTCCTTGATTTGTCTAAGTGTGTTACCTTAGTCATTATGTACTCCTGATAGTATGTAGAAATTAACTCAGCACATTTTATATTTTATATTTTATGTGGGAGTTTCATTCAGAGGAATTTTGCTGGTACTTGCCAGGAGGGCTGGGTCAATAATCATCATGACCTTTGGATCCAGTGATCTTAGCAGTTGGCAATTACCAGGTGCAAAGTACTTGCTAGTCAGCCTGATGGGATTTTTACTCCATCTAAATTGCCTCTAAACTTCACAGGGAGACTTCAGAGGGAAGGAGGCATGGTGCTAAATTTCACCAGGCCTAGAGAAATCTTGGGAGGAGAAAAGTCGATCCCTCAATGCAAATATGCTTTCAAAAGAGCTAACAAACCAATCACACGATCTTTGTGCCTGGTCTTAAATCAACAGTGTACAGGTGGCACGTTATAGTAATTGGGGCAGAACAGCAGTAGGAGGGCCCATGATGTGAAGGAGATAGAACAGTGATGCAAAGATGGTTGAGGACAAACCACACCCTATGGACCACAATAGCCATTTCTAGTTTCCACACTGGGCAAATAGTTTGGGTCTTTCAGTTCTGCCGGGCTCTCTGGTAGGAGCCTCCCGAAAATTCAAGGGTACAAATTGCAGACACACACACACACACGTTTGAAAATTCAAAACAATGTTCTTTATCACAAAATTCAAAATAAACTAAGCACTCTTTTTGTATTGCAAAGAGCACTCGTCCCAAAACAACCGGGTAGTCTGTACAATTTCCCTTAAGCAGTCATTAAGTACTTAGCTAGCAGCTGTGAAGAAACTTCACACCCATTCTTCTTCCAACGAAGTGAGACACACACGCACACACACGTTGCTCTGCTTTGGTTTCAAAGGCGTGAAAAATCAACAAACAAAGTCCAGAAAACAGCAACACACGATTCCTGAAGAACTGCGATCAGATACTCTTTCACAATGGCCAAACCCACACGCTGCTATTTATAGCAGCAGCCCTAATTACTGGAGCCCCACCCAACCACAGGTGGCCTCATTTTCTCTTGTAATAATCCTTCAGTTGTTGTCTCCTATGCATCACTCTACGCATGCGTGGATGTGTCATTAATTCTTGTTCAGAATCCAAGGATGATACAGATGATTGATCTCCTCCTGGGCTGTCTGGCAAACTCCCCTCTTCCCTGTCACTCATGCTTCCTTGGTCAGAGGAGGCTTCATCGGCAGATTCCATCGGGAGCAAAACAGGCCTACGGCATGTGGATGTCTCTCCCACATCCACCTGCACATTCCTTGGGGCAGGAGCTGGGGCAGAGCTAACCACACTTTCCAATTATTATTATTTTCTTTTTAACTACTTTATAATATTTGGGAGTTCTGCCCCACGTCCAATGAGTCTTTCAGAAAAGTTTGTGTTGATGAAACCTGTTGGGAACATTAGCCTTGGACAATTCACTCTCAGCCCAAGCCACCTCACAGAGTTGTTATTGTGAATGAAATAAGAGAAGGAAGGTGTGTTGGATGTGTTAGTTGCTTTGAGTTATTAGTAAAAATAATTTAAAACGTGGAATAAATAAACAAATAACCACAATGCTGTCAAAGGATACATAATCTTGTGCTCTGAAATAAGAATAGAATTAGAATTAGAATAGACTTGGGTAGAATAGAGTAGAACAGAATAGAATAGAATAGAATAGACTCTAAAGTGTGCAATAGGGATGATATTCCTGGAGGCGTCTGTAATATGGTAAATGATTTAGCTTTACTAGATAAATGGTCAAAGCAATGGAAACTGCAGTTTAATGTTTCCAAATGTAAAATAATGCACTTGGGGAAAAGGAATCCTCAATCTGAGTATTGTATTGGCAGTTCTGTGTTAGCAAATACTTCAGAAGAAAAGGATTTAGGGGTAGTGATTTCTGACAGTCTCAAAATGGGTGAACAGTGCAGTCAGGCGGTAGGGAAAGCAAGTAGGATGCTTGGCTGCATAGCTAGAGGTATAACAAGCAGGAAGAGGGAGATTATGATCCCGCTATATAGAATGCTGGTGAGACCACATTTGGAATACTGTGTTCAGTTCTGGAGACCTCACCTACAAAAAGATATTGACAAAATTGAATGGGTCCAAAGACGGGCTACAAGAATGGTGGAAGGTCTTAAGCATAAAACGTATCAGGAAAGACTTAATGAACTCAATCTGTATAGTCTGGAGGACAGAAGGAAAAGGGGGGACATGATCGAAACATTTAAATATATTAAAGGGTTAAATGAGGTCCAGGAGGGAAGTGTTTTTAATAGGAAAGTGAACACAAGAACAAGGGGACACAATCTGAAGTTAGTTGGGGGAAAGATCAAAAGCAACATGAGAAAATATTATTTTACTGAAAGAGTAGTAGATCCTTGGAACAAACTTCTAGCAGATGTGGTAGATAAATCCACAGTAACTGAATTTAAACATGCCTGGGATAAACATATATCCATCCTAAGATAAAATACAGAAAATAGTATAAGGGCAGACTAGATGGACCATGAGGTCTTTTTCTGCCGTCAGTCTTCTATGTTTCTATGTTCTATGTTTCTAAGTTGCTTCTCTCCTTGCTTAGTTTCCACCCATTGCATTTTTCCCCCATGGATTTGACCATCCTGATGTCCAGGGCTTCAAAGTGACTAATCCTGACTCTTATGAGGCTCATCAATGTTAAGATTTAGTCACACGGCAAAGAGTCTGGAAAGTATGTTATTATTTTGGAGAACAAAGCCACAAAAATAACCGGGTTGTGTCCTTCCTTTGTTCTTTTTTCTCTTTCTTTTTTGAGGACTGGAAATGATTCCTTTCCCCAGTGAGGAGCTGGTGCTATCCCCATCTCTGAGTCAACATAAAGTGATACGGGAATAAAATTTGATGTTTCCACAGCCAATCCTTATCCTGTCTCTCTCGCTAATGGTATTCTGAGTCACTCTTGATTTGTGAATCTGGGACTTATGACAAGCAACACACTATGGGTCTTTTGTGGATTTGCAGTCATATGTTTCAGGGTGGGGGGAAACATCACTAATCGGGTCAGAAGGAATGGGAGGGTCTGGCTGGTTTCTCAATGCTGCTTTGTCTGCCCAACCCTCAACACTTTGTGTGGTTCCCCTTGCATTTAAAACAATGTGAAATAAACATTTGGGAAGATGCCACAATAATAGAAACTGATCTGGAGAAGAGTAGAGGTGTCTGTGTGGGTGCAGTGGGGGGGGGGGCATGTTTGTCAGAAAATTAAAAATGACAGCTGTGGTGAGATAATCAATGCTCCACACCTTTTCACACGTGTCACAACTGTGGCCGCCATCTTTTCTTTTTGGAAATAATATTACTGCAATATTAATGCAGTATTGGGGGTTTTCTATTCTATTCTATTTATTCATTTATTTATTTATTTACTTACTTACTTATTTTCTTACTTACTTATTTTCTTACTTACTTACTGTTCTGTCTGGGTGCCCCCAGACTTCAACACCAACTGGAAAAAGCAGCCAGACACGCTGGTAAAAGCAAAAGCACTTTATAGTTTGAAAAATAAACACAGAGAAAAACCTGTTCTTCCCAACAGGCAGGCTATGAGACTTCACAGCAGAGTCCTGATGGCCAGACAATACAGCAGACTTCTTGCTGGCACACCCACCACTGTAGAGAATAAGACCCACACCTTTTCCCCCCAAGGTTTCAGTATTCAAAGTCACAAACCAGAATTCCAAGACGCCAAAGATCACAGCCAGGTCCCAGGACTCCCAAAGATAATACTCCACAAGCCAGGAAGGGTGGGTCTGCCTTTTCAGCCTTTCCAGAGAGCACCACACCCAAACCCAGCTGTTGCCTCTTTAGTGCTGAAAGTACCTGGCTAATTGTCCCCTTCGTTGTGTTGCTCTTCTCTGCCGGAGATCTATCATTGCTTGTGCATTTTCATCTAAGGAATCCAGGCTGCTTGCTGGGGAGAGCTCCCCCGAGGGGGACTCTGGCTGTCCTCCCTCTCCCTCAGCCTGAGATTCCTCCTCCCCGTCTGCCTGAACCTCCTGTTCCTCATCCTCCTCCTCTGAGCAGGAAGCCGGCAGAGGATCAGCCGTTCCCTGAGGGGCCTCAGACGGAATCACAACACTTACGTACTTACTTACTTACTTACTTATGTACTTACTTACTTACTTATGTACTTACTTACTTACTTATGTACTTACTTACGTACTTACTTACGTACTTACTTTCTTTCTTGCTTGCTTGCTTGCTTGCTTGCTTGCTTGCTTGCTTGCTTGCTTGCTTGCTTGCTTGCTTGCTTGCTTGCTTGCTTACTTACTTACTTACTTATTATTTACTTATTTCATTTATTGCTATGCTGTAGTCTGGAGGACAGAAGGAAAAGGGGGGACATGATTGAAACATTTAAATATGTCAAAGGGTTAAATAAGGTTCAGGAGAGAAGTGTTTTTAATAGGAAAGTGAACACAAGAACAAGGGGACACAATCTGAAGTTAGTTGGGGGAAAGATCAAAAGCAACATGAGAAAATATTATTTTACTGAAAGAGTAGTAGATCCTTGGAACAAACTTCCAGCAGACGTGGTTGGTAAATCCACAGTAACTGAATTTAAACATGCCTGGGATAAACATATATCTATCCTAAGATAAAATACAGGAAATAGTATAAGGGTAGATGTGGGTTCCAGACAGATGAGCTGTATTCAAGGATGGGTCTAGCGAATGTTTTGTATGCTCTGGTTAGTAATGTGAAATTACCGGAAAGGAAGCTACATAGGATTAGGTTAACAACTCTTAAAGCCTTTTTGGCGATGTTGTTGCAGTGAGCTTTGGCACTTAAGTCATTTGATATGAGTATTCCAAGGTCTTTTATGAAATTAATCTCTGTGAACTTCAACTCCCAGAATCTCTGTGGACTTCAACTTCCAGAATTCCCCAGCCGGCATGCTGCCTAGGAAATTCTGAGAGTTGAGGTCCAAACAGCTTCAGGTTGTTGAATTTGAGAAATACTGGCTGTAGATATTTCTTGTTTCTATCATTGGCTGACAGAACTGACACATCTGATCTGCCTTTTTATTTTGCAAAGTTTAGGAAGAAGCACAAAGAATTTTTGAGTCCTACGGGATTGGGCAGCATAGAAATCGAACAAATTAAATTAAATTAATTTTTTCCAAGTTATTATTATTATTATTATTATTATTATTATTATTTATTTATTTATTTATTTATTTAGATTTGTATGCTGCTCCTCTCCGCAGACTCGGGGCGGCTCACAACAAAGTGAAAAAACAATTTACAACAAATCTAAATTTCTACTAAAAACATTTAAAAACCCCATTTTCTAAACACACGTACATACACACATACCATTCATAAATTGTATATGCCCGGGGGAGATGTCTCAGTTCCCCCATGCCTGACGACACAGGTGGGTCTTAAGGAGCTTACGAAAGGCAAGGAGAGTAGGGGCAGTTCTAATCTCCGGGGGGAGTTGGTTCCAGAGGGTCGGGGCCGCCACAGAGACGGCTCTTCCCCTGGGGCCCGCCTACTGACATTGTTTAGTTGACGGGACCCAGAGAAGGCCCACTCTGTGGGACCTAATCGGTCGCTGGGATTTGTGCGGCAGCAGGCGGTCTCAGAGATATTCTGGTCCAGTGCCATGAAGGGCTTTAAAGGTCATAACCAACACTTTGAATTGTGACCGGAAATTGATCAGCAACCAATGCAGACTGCGGAGTGTTGGTGAAACATGGGCATACCTAGGTAGGCCCATGACTGCTCTCGCAGCTGCATTTTGCACGATCTGAAGTTTCCGAACACTTTTCAAAGGTAGCCCCATGTAGAGAGCATTACAGTAGTCGAACCTCGAGGTGATGAGGGCATGAGTGACTGTGAGCAGTGAGTCCCGGTCCAGATAGGGTCGCAACTGGTGCACCAGGCGAACCTGGGCAAACGCCCCCCTCGCCACACCTGAAAGATTGTTCTCTAATGTGAGCTGTGGATCGAGGAGGACGCCCAAGTTGCGGACCCTCTCCGAGGGGGTCAATAATTCCCCCCCCAGGCTGATGGAAGGACAGATGGAATTGTCCTTGGGAGGCAAAACCCACAGCCACTCCGTCTTATCCGGGTTCAGTTTGAGTCTGTTGACACCCATCCAGGCCCCAACAGCCTCCAGACACCGGCACATCACTTCCACTGCTTCGTTGACTGGACATGGGGTGGAGATGTAAAGCTGGGTATCATCAGCGTACTGATGATACCTCACCCCCTGCCCTTGGATGATCTCACCCAGCGGTTTCATGTAGATATTAAACAGCAGGGGGGAGAGGACCGACCCCTGAGGCACCCCACAAGGGAGAGACCTCGGAGTCGACCTCTGACCCCCCACTAACACCAACTGCGACTGACCGGAGAGGTAGGAGGAGAACCACTGGAGAACAGTGCCCCCCACCCCCAACCCCTCCAGCCGGTGCAGAAGGATACCATGGTCGATGGTATCGAAAGCCGCTGAGAGGTCAAGAAGCACCAGGACAGAGGATAAACCCCTGTCCCGGGCCCGCCAGAGATCATCCATCAATGCGACCAAAGCAGTTTCCATGCTGTAACCGGGCCTGAAACCCGACTGATGGGGACCTAGATAATCGGCTTCTTCCAAGGATCGCTGGAGCTGGAGTGCCACCACCTTCTCAACAACCTTCCCCATAAAGGGAAGGTTGGAGACTGGCCGGTAGTTATTAAGTACGGCTGGGTCCAGGGAAGGCTTCTTGAGGAGGGGGCGCACGAGCGCCTCTTTATAGGATGATGGGAAGGATCCCCTCCCCAAGGAAGCGTTGATAATCTCCTGGACCCAGCTCCATGTCACCTCTCTGCTGGCCGAAACCAGCCAGGAGGGACACGGATCCAGTAAACAGGTGGCGGAACTCACAGCTCCAATGGCCTTGTCCACTTCATCAGGTGTCACCAGATCAAACTCTTCCCAGACAGATGGACAAGTACGTGCCCCAGTCACCTCAACTGACTTGTTGTCAGCCGACTCTGTTCTTCTTATGGTCATGGAAGAGGAAATTCCAAATTAATTCAGAGCTTGGGAGACTTCCCTGTTTGGTGACTTACTTGGAATTGTTTTGCATAGAAGAGAGCAGTTCAGGAAGAGCCCAATAAATATTTTCTTTGGGATCCTGAATTTGTTCCCAGAAACCCTGGACAAAGTTCATTGCACAGTCATCAGTGAGATGCAGGAATAAATAATACAGGAGGTCCTCTACTTACATAGTTCATTTAGCGACCATTCAAAGTTACAACAGCCCTGAAAAAAGTGACTTATGACCATTTTTCCTACTTACGACCATTGCAGCATCTCACGGTCATGTGACCAATATTTGGATGTTTGACAACTGGTTCGTGTTTATGACAGTCTGCAATGTCCCCAGATCGGGTGAACACCTTTCAGTGACCTTCTGACAAGCAAAGTCAATGGGGAAGCCAGATTCACTTAACGACTGGGTTATTAACAACTGCTATGATTCACTTAACAACTGTAGCAAAAAAATGTCTTAAAATGGAGGGAAATTCATTTAAAAAATGTCTTTGTTGGGTTCAATTATGGTTGTAAGTTGAGGACTACCTGTAAATAATAATAATAACAATAACAACAACAACAACAACAACAATAATAAGGCAGCTCTCAATGCATTCAAGTTTGACACCCCTGCTGTAATGGTACTGTATGTGGGAAAGACTTTGGAGGAGTAGACAGAGAGATGCTACCAAGCCAACAGAGTCTGGTAGGAGTTGGGCGACCTATAAGCCCAACAAATAAACAAAACAAATAAATAAACAGTCAGATAAGAGACAACAATATAGCTTGCAACTGGATTTCCTTCTTTTCCTACTTTCTCAGGCTGTAAAGGAGACGAGGGAAGGATTGAACTTTCAGAATTGCAAGATTCTGTCAAAGTAGATTTACAATAAACTAAAACTAACTCAGATGCATGTGATCCCTATCTGATCTATCCCATGGGGCTGACATATGCTGGTTGGTAGCTAGAATGCTGAGAATAAAAGACTGCTGATTTAGATGATTTCGTTAGGCTGTTTTCACAATTATTGCAATGATAAGCTGCCAGTTGTTCCTTTATTTGCTGCACTTAGTTCCACTTACAACTGTGGGAAAATTGTATTTTCTGATTAGTACTTGGACTTAGATTTATTTCCTACTGATAGTGATTCCTATGGGGAATTTGGTTGTGTCTATGTTTGTGGACAACAGAGGACATATTTTTAATGCTTCAATCTACTATGTACTTATTTAGAAGATCTATTGATGTAGTAAAATTTACTTCTGATTACAGAGAAATCATAAGAACATAAGAAGAGCCGTACTGACATCTAAGTCGTCACAATCCAAACGCCTGCTTGCTTGCAGGTACTACTTCTCCTCTCTCTATCTCTCTCTTCTTTCTTTCTTCTCTCTTTCTCCCTTTTTTCCCTTTCTACCCCTTCGCTTTTTACATTACTGTTGGATTATGAAATATTACAGCTATAAGATTATTCAAATAAGAATTCTGAATACGAAATATTTACATATGGACAAATACTTGGAATGTGTATACAATAATATATATAAGCTGTGATATAACAATACTGTTTACCCCACTCCCCTCCCACTTCTCTTTTCTGTACTCCCATCCCCCTTTCCCCCTGTTTTATTCCTTTTTGTATAAACCAATAAAGTATATTTTTAAAAAGGAAAAAAAAGAAGAGCCGTACTGAATCGGGCCAAAGTCCATCGAGTCCAGCATTCTGTGTCACACAGTGGCCCACCAATTGTACATGGGGATCTTGAGCAGAAAGAGAAGGCAAAACCTTCCCTTGACCTCCCAACAACTCAACCTCCGAACTTATTTAACTGTTGTTCATAAAATCATACATCACAATGTACTCCCTGTTAGCGACTACTTCACCTTTAACAACAACAACATAAGAGCATGCAATAGATACAAACTAAATGTAAATCGCTCCAAATGAGACTGCAAAAAATACGATTTCAGCAATAGAGTGGTCAACGTCTGGAATTCACTACCGGACTCTGTTGTTTCTTCCCCTAATCCCAAAATCTTCAACCTTACATTACCTACAATAGACCTCTGCCCTTTTCTAAGAGGTCTGTAAGGGGCGTGCATAAGTGCACCTTTGTGTCTACCGTTCCGGTCCTAATGTCTTTTTATCTTTTCTATCTCTACTTTATACTTATATTACCAGTATGTTAAAAACACAACACAAACACAACATGATAGTTGAACAACTATCCTTGTGGTGTGACCAGAACAATCTAGAACTGAACCCACTCAAAACCGTAGAAATAGTGGTAGACTTTAAGAGAAACCCTTCCACCCTTCCACCTCTCACAATACTAGACAACACAGTATCAAGACCTAAAATGGTCACCTAACATCAAAAACATCATCAAAAACGCACAACAAAGAATGTTCTTTCTGCGCCAGCTCAGGAAGCTCAGGAAGCTCAAACTGCCCAAGGAGCTGCTGATTCAGTTCTACAGAGGAATCATTGAGTCTGTCATCTGCACCTCTATAACTGTCTGGTTTGGTGCTGCAACCCAACAGGACCGACACAGACTTCAGAGGACAATCAGAATTGCAGAAAAAACAATTGCTGCCAATCTGCCTTCCATCGAGGACCTGTATACTGCACGAGTCAAAAAGAGGGCGGGTAAAATATTTACTGACCCCTCACATCCTGGACACAAATTGTTTCAACTCCTACCCTCAAAACGTCGCTACAGAGCACTGCACACCAAGACAACTAGACACAAGAACAGTTTTTTCCCCGAATGCCATCACTCTACTAAACAAATAATTCCCTCAACACTGTCAGACTTTCTACTAAATCTGCACTTCTATTCTACTAGTTTTTCTCATCATTCCTATCACCCATTTCCTCCCATGTTGACTGTATGACTGTAACTTGTTGCGTATATCCTAAGATTTTTATTAATATTGCTTCTTCATTGCTTATTTGACCCCTATGACAATCATTAAGTGTTGTACCACATGATTCTTGACAAATGTATACTGTATTTTATTTTATGTACGTTGAGAGCATATGCACCAAGACAAATTCCTTGTGTGTCCAATCACACTTGGCCAATAAAAATTCTATTCTATTCTATTCTATTCTAAATGAACACTTACATACATACAGATTAAATATTTTCAAGTGGGTCAGCTTCCATATTTTAACATTCTTGTCTATATACTATGAGTTTGCACATCTGTGCACATAATCTTCTATAATAAACCAATTTTCACTGTGAGTTTGTTTTCCTTTTTTGTATCATATTTATACCACATTGTCCAGGTAGCATAATAATATTCTAGGACTTTTAATATAGCCGTAAGTTAAATGTTACACCTCCACTGAGCTTTCTCAATATGTATTTTTATTTTTGCTCTTTTACTTGTTAGCTGATCACTGGTTTCACATTCAGATTTTTTTTAGCTGCGTGTTTAGTTTCAGTGATTATATGGTGATTTTAAAAAAGGACTCCAAAACATTTGTTTTGAATGGAAACTTTTTTTTTTCTCAATCAAAAAATATCTTTCTTATCTTCCGGCCTTTGTATTTATCCATGGTTGGTTTAAAGGCTGAAATATGCTAGTTGGGCTTGTTTGCTTGTCTGACCGAAAACTATAAATTTGAAATAACATTTTATTAAATGAATAAAATCTCCTTGGAAAGGCAAGTATTTTAAAAAGGAGAACTGTGTGAGCATTTTAAGTTAACGTCAGCATATGAAATTAAAAGTCACAATGTCCTTTGCCCATGGCAGTATCTGATGGACTTTAAGTATTTCTCAATTATTAGTTGTACAATATGTTCTCAAAGTGCAACGTCGCAAAGTTCACGAGAGATAACATATTGGAATGGGGTGATTCGATGGCAAAAGATAAGGACCGTTTTCAACACACTGAATTTCTATTCCAATGTTCTTCCTGTCAACCCCCACTGCAAAAGCAACTTCAGATCGTGCAGAACGCAGCCGTGAGAGCCATCGTGGGGCTTCCAAGATTCGCCCACGTTTCTTCAACACTCCGTGACTTGCATTGGCTGCCGATCAGTTTCCGGTCACAATTCAAAGTGTTGGTCATGACCTTTAAAGCCCTACATGGCAATGGACCAGATTACCTCCGGAACCGCCTGCTACCGCACGAATCCCAGCGATCGATAAGGTCCCACAGAGTTGGCCTTCTCCGGGTCCCGTCGACTAAACAATGTCGTTTGGCGGGCCCCAGGGGAAGAGCCTTCTCTGTGGCGGCCCCGGCCCTCTGGAACCAACTCCCCCCGGAGATTAGAACTGCCCCCACCCTCCCTGTCTTTCGTAAACTACTCAAGACTCATTTATACCGCCAGGCATGGGGGAGTTGAGATAGCTCTTCCCCCTAGGCCATTACAAGTTATGCATGGTATGTTTGGGTGTATGTTTGGTTTTATAATAGGGGTTTTTAGTAGGTTTTTTTTTATTATTGGATTGTACATGTTGTGTTTAGTATTGTTGTTAGCCACCCCGAATCTGCGGAGAGGGGCAGCATACAAATCCAATAAATTATTATTATTAATTATTATTATATTGTTCTGACCCAGTTCTCCAAACATGACAAACTCTCTGAAGCAGTAGCGGATTGCTACCAGTACAGTAACAAATCCAATAATTAATTGGAAGGATGGCGCATCGGTAGCAATTGCTGCGCTGTACATGCAGGTTCAGATAGCTTGCGTGAATATGCGCATCCCAGCATTCATGTATAGGAAGCAAAATCTTGTAAGGGGACGCATACGTGAGTGAGATTTCAGCATTTGTTTGCTTCTGGGCATGCACGGAAGCAAAACAATTGTTGAAATCTTGTGCATGTGCGTGTCCCCTCGGGAGATTTTGTTACCTGCGCATGCGCAGAAGCAGAAACATCTTTCAGCTGTGGCGAGGGGGGTGTTTGCCCAGGTTTGCGTGGTGCACCAGTTGCAGCTCTATCTGGACCAGGACTCACTGCTCACAGTCACTCATGCCCTCATCACCTCGAGGCTCGACTACTGTAATGCTCTCTACATGGGGCTACCTTTGAAAAGTGTTTGGAAACTTCAGATTGTGCAGAATGCAGCTGCGAGAGCAATCATCGGCTTCCCCAGGTATGCCCATGTTACACCAACACTCCGCAGTCTGCATTGGTTGCCGATCAGTTTCCGGTCACAATTCAAAGTGTTGGTTATGACCTATAAAGCCCTTCATGGCATCGGACCAGAATATCTCCGGAACTGCCTTCTGCCGCACGAATCCCAGCGACCGGTTAGGTCCCACAGAGTTGGCCTTCTCCGGGTCCCGTCGACTAAACAATGTCGTTTGGCAGGACCCAGGAGAAGAGCTTTCTCTGTGGTGGCCCCGACCCTCTGGAACCAGCTCCCCCCGGAGATCAGAACTGCCCCCACCCTCCTTGCCTTTTGCAAAGTTCTTAAGATCCATCTTTGCCGTCAGGCATGGGGGAACTGAGACATCTCCCTCGGGCCTATACAGTTTATACATGGTACGTTTGTGTGTATGCTTGCTTTTAATAATGGGGTTTTTAGTGTTTTTTAAATTATTAGATTTGTTCTTACATTGTCTTTGTTATTGTTGTGAGCCTCCCCGAGTCTACGGAGAGGGGCGGCATACAAATCTAATAAATAATAATAAAATAATAATAATAATAATAATAATACATTGTAAATAATATTTATATTCCACTTATTAATCTGTGTTATTGGCTGAACAGCCACTGTTGCCACATCGGCAAAAAGAATCCAAACCTCGCATATGAACTGAATAAACAAATTCTCGCAGCCAACCCACACTCAGTAAAAGACCTTGGAATGACCTAAGTGCTAAAGCCCACTGCAACAATATCGCCAAAAAGGCTTCCAGAATTGTTAACCTGATCCTACGTAGCTTCTGCTCTGGCAATCTCACACTACTGACTAGAGCCTAGAAAACCTATGCCAGACCCATTCTCGAATACAGCTCATCTGTCTGGAACCCACACCACATCTCAGACATCAACACTATCGAAAACGTCCAAAGATATTTCACCAGAAGAGCCCTTCACTCCTCCACTCGAAACAGAATACACTACGAAAATAGACTATCTATCCTGGGTCTTGAAAGCTTAGAACTGCGGTGCCTAAAACACGATTTAAGTATTGCCCACAAGATCATATGCTGCAATGTCCTTCCGGTCAACGACTACTTCAGCTTCAACCGCAACAACACAAGAGCACACAACAGATTCAAACTTAATATTAACCGCTCCAAACTTGACTGTAAAAAATATGACTTTAACAATTGAGTTGTCGAAGCGTGGAACTCATTACCGGACTCAATAGTGTCAACTCCCAACCCCCAACACTTCTCCCTTAGACTCTCCACGATTGACCTCTCCAGGTTCCTAAGAGGCCAGTAAGGGGCATATATAAGTGCACTGATGTGCCTATCGTCCCCTGTCCAATTGTCTTTCCTTATCTCATATATCATATATACTCTCTCCTTATCTATCTATCTATCTATCTATCTATCTATCTATCTATCTATCTATCTATCTATATATATATATATATATTATATACATATATCACATATATTCTCTCCTTATCTCTTATATCATTTATATTCTCTCCCTCCCATCTACTTCTCTTCTTTTTACTTTCTATCATTATATATATTACTTAATGTCTATTCTCTTCCATATGTATTGTATATTGGACAAAGAATAAAATAAAAATAAATAAATAAATAATATATTCTGTTCCTAAGTTTAGGATTCTAACATTCGTTATAAGTCCAGTGTGGAATACTAACAATATTAATTAAAGCCATGGTCCTGGATTTCTTGGACATTACTAGTATATATAGTTATGTAAAAAGGCATTTTCCCTTCCCTCCCCCTCTTGGTTTTTGGTATTTTTGTTTAGCTGTGGAATGTTTGTTGACCTTCCTCTTGATCCTATTGCAATCTACAATTGAATGAACAAATGACGTATGGGAGAAGAGCAGAGTTCAAGAATGAGAGGACAAACAGTGATTTGTTGTGCAAATCATCAATTGCAAAACCTTGGATTCCACATTGTGAAGGAAGTAGAGCATAAAGATACATTTTTTAGACATTTGACCCCAAGATGCTTTTCCAAAAGGCAAATTGACTTCTTCAGAATGATTGATTTTATTATTATTATTATTATTATTATTATTATTATTATTATTATTATTATTATTATTAGACATTTCACTTCTCATCCAAGAAGCTTCTTCAGAATTTCTTGGAGAAGAAGCAAAATGTTTTCAAAGAATCATTTTGTTTCTTTGGCAGCTAAAAACGCCAACACAATCTTAGGCTGCATCAACAGAGGGATACACTCAGTGAAGGGCTACCAAACCTTTTACTACCACACAGTGGGTGTGGCCTATGCAGGACACCCTGCATTTTCTTTCAACATCTTTCAGTGCAAATTGGGTGCTCTGGGGTGGAGTTCCATTTCCACCCTTCCACCTCTCACAATACTAGACAACACAGTATCAACAGTAGAGACCTTCAAATTTCTAGGTTCTGTCATATCGCAAGACCTAAAATGGTCACCTAACATCAAAAACATCATCAAAAAAGCACAACAAAGAGTGTTC
Organism: Erythrolamprus reginae; assembly: GCF_031021105.1. Lineage (NCBI taxonomy): Eukaryota > Metazoa > Chordata > Lepidosauria > Squamata > Dipsadidae > Erythrolamprus > Erythrolamprus reginae. The sequence continues at coordinate 16,325,260 of NC_091953.1, read as the reverse complement.
TTTCTGTGCCAGCTCAGGAAGCTCAAACTGCACAAGGAGCTGCTGATACAGTTCTACAGAGGAATCATTGAGTCTGTCATTTGCACCTCTATAACTGTCTGGTTTGGTGCTGCAACTCAACAGGACCAACACAGACTTCAGAGGATAATCAGAGCTGCAGAAAAAACAATTGCTGCCAACCTACCTTCCATTGAGGACCTGTATACTGCACGAGTCAAAAAGAGGGCGAGCAAAATATTTACTGACCCCTCACATCCTGGACACAAACTGTTTCAACTCCTACCCTCAAAACGTCGCTACAGAGCACTGCACACCAGGACAACTAGACACAAGAACAGTTTTTTTCCGAACGCCATCACTCTACTAAATAAATAATTGACTCAACACTGTCAGACTTTCTACTAAATCTGCACTTCTATTCTACAAGTTTTTCTCATCATTCCTTTCACCCATTTCCTCCCATGTTGACTGTATGACTGTAACTTGTTGCTTATATCCTAAGATTTTTATTAATATTGCTTCTTCATTGCTTATTTGACCCTTATGACAATCATTGTGTCGTACCACATGATTCTTGACAAATGTATATTTTATTTTATGTACGCTGAGAGCATATGCACCAAGACAAATTCCTTGTGTGTTCAATCACACTTGGCCAATAAAAATTCTATTCTATTCTATTCTACCCCACTGGTTCCCCTCTGTCCGGGCAGTAGCCCACCCCTGGATACACTCCAAGACTAGGGAAGTACTAATACCACTCTATAAAGCCCTAGTCAGACCACACCTGGAGTACTGCATTCAACTCTGGTCACCTCACTACAAAAAGGATGTAAAAACTCTGGAAAAGGTACAGACGAGAACAACCAAAATGATAAAGGGACTAGAAACCAAGACATACGAAGAGAGTTTGCTAGAACTGGGCATGGATAGTCTAATGAAAAGGAGGGCCAGAGGGGACATGATAGCAGTATACAGGTAGTTGAGGGGTTGATACAAAGAGGAGGGGGTCACACACTATTTTCCAGGGCAACAGAGGGCCAGACTAGGAGCAAGAGATGGAAACTGACCAAGGAGAGATTCAACCTGGAAATAAGGAAGAACTTTCTGATTGTCAGAGCGATCAACCAGTGGAAATGCCTGGCAGCGAAGGTTGTGAACACCCCAACACTTGACACATTCAAGGGGAGATTGACTATCAGATGTCATGGTTTCTAGTCCCTTTATCATTGCTATCTGACTGGGGTGGTGTAGGATTCCTGCTTGAGCAGGGGGTTGGACTAGATGACCTGCAAGGTCCCTTTCAACTCAAGTGAGTGAGTGAGTGAGTGAGTGAGTGAGTGAGTGAGTGAGTAAGTAAGTAAGTATTTTATTTTATTTATTTATTTTGTCCAATACATAATACACATTGAAGAGAAAGATATGTAATAATATAAGTAAAGAAAAGAATAGAAGAAAAGATATAAAAGTATAGGTGAACATATTTGAAAGGAAGAAAAGATAAATGAGATAAGGAGAGACAATTGGACAGGGGACGGAAGGCACACTGGTGCACTTATGCACGCCCCTTACTGACCTCTAAGGAACCTGGAGAGGTCAATCGTGGATAGTCTATGGGAAAAATGTTGGGGGTTAGGGGTTGACACTACTGAGTCAGGTAATGAGTTCCATGCTTCGACAACTCGGTTGCTGAAGTCATATTTTTTACAGTCAAGGTTGGAGCGGTTAATATTAAGTTTGAATCTGTTGCGTGCTCTTGTGTTGTTGCGGTTGAAACTGAAGTAGTCATTGACAGCTAGAACATTGCAGCATATGATCTTGTGGGCAATACTTAGATCGTGTTTTAGGTGATATAGTTCTAAGCTTTCTAGACCTAGGATTAAGTAAGTAAGTAAGTAAGCAAGCAATAAAGTTCAATTGCCTTTTGGAAAAGCACCTTTGGGACAAATGTGACTTGGATGATCGGAATCACCATAGACCCGAAAGAATTGAATTCCTTGGTAGAGATAATTCAATTAGTTGTCGTCTTCTCAGGCTTTCTTAGTTAATTGTTGCCTGGATAGTTCATAGGAAGACTTTCCTTTCCCCGGAATTAGATATGGACAGAAGTGAAAAATGTTCCCCAGTTATCACTTGTTGTGTCTGGTTTCATGTTTATGGGTTATTTTTTTTGTTGTCATTTTGTGAAACAAAAATATGTTATTTGACCTTAGGTTGATTCAGTCAAGGGCAAAAAAAGAACATCTTGTCTTGATCTGAGTAGGAATGGAAAATGGTGTTAAGGGTGATTTCTTTGTCTGGATTCAATTAAAGCAGTGTTTTTCAACCAGTGTGCCGTGGCACACTAGTGTGCCGCGAGACATGGTCAGGTGTGCCGCGAAGCTCAGAGAGAAAGAAAGCAAGAGAGAGAGAAAGAAAGAAAGAGAGAGAGAGAGAAAGAGAGAAAGAAAGCAAGAGAGAGAGAGAAAGCAAAAGAGAGAGAGAGAACAAGAGAGAGAGAAAGAAAGCAAGAGAGAGAGAAAACAAGAGAAAGAGAGAGAAAGAGAGAGAGAGAGCAAGAGAGAAAGAAAGCAAGAGAGGGAGGGAGGGAAGGAGAGAGAGATAAAGATATAGAGGGAGGTAGGGAGGGAGAGAGAAAGAAAAAGAGCAAAAAAGAGGAAGGAAGGAAGAGAAAGAAAGAAAGAAAGAAAGAGGGATGGAGAGAGCGAGAAAGAAAGAGGAAAGAAGGGAGAAAAAGAGGGAGGGAGAAAGAAATAGAGTGAAGGGGAGGAAGAGAGAGAGAGATAATTTTTTTGTCCAACCTTTTTTTAACTGTCCCCCCGCTCAATGTGCCCCAGAGTTTCGTAAATGTAAAAAATGTGCCGCGGCTCAAAAAAGGTTGAAAATCACTGAATTAAAGAAAGATACCAGTGAAAAACCTTTGCAACTGGATTAATCTTACCCAAGCCTGTGGTTGACAAATAAATAAGTGAGTGATTGTTGGGGGATGAACAATGATGGGCTCCTACGGGTATGGTCAGGCGCACAGAACCAGTAGAAAATGTTTGGTCAGATATGCAGAACTGGTAGAAAAATTTTGATTCTCCCCCCCCCCCTCTTTTTTTCCCCTTCTGGGCTTTGGATATATTTTTCCTATTGCAGTAAATGAGATAGAATGTGTATAATTTTAGAAGAGCTGTGCGTGCATGTGTGTGCATATACTTTACTATATAAATATACAAAAATGTATATTTTTGTGTGCCAGTGTGTAATATGTATGTTCACATATGGCATAGATACATAGAATTAAATACAGTATATTTTGGATGTTCAGTAATAGCAAATAGATAGGGAAATTGTACAGTGATCCCTCGATTTTCGCGATCTCGATCTTCGCGAAACGCTATATCGCGATTTTTCAAAAAATAATAATTAAAAAATACTCCACGGTTTTCCCCATCTGATGACGTCATACGTCATCACCAAGAGTCACTTCTCTCTCCCTTTCTCTTCCTTTTTCTCTATCCTTTCTACCTCTTACTCTTTCTTTCTCTCCCTTCTTCATTCAATTTTCTCTCCCTCCCTTTCTCTCTCTTTCCTTTCTCTCCCTCCCTCCCTGTGCCTGCCCTGCACCACCCAACATGGACGGACAGCCCCCGATCGTCGGTTCGTCGCGCCCCCCCCCCCACACACAGAGGGAGATCGGGCTGCGAGGGCAGTGGATCCGCGTCCCCAGCCACCGGCTTGGATTCCCCTCCCGGCGGCATTGGGCTGCCCTGCATCACTCACGCGCTCGACTGCGGTGGCTGCTTTGGCAGGGAAGGAGGAGTTTGGGGAGAAGATGAAGGCAGCGGGCAGCAGCTGAGGCGAAGCGAGGCGAAGGCGGCGAGGAGCGGCGAATCCACCTCCCCAGATCGGGCTGGTGGGGGGCGGCAGCCACCGGAGGGAGATCGGGCTGGTGGGGGCGGCGAATCCACCTCCCCAGCCACCGGAGAGAGATCGGGCTGGTGGGGGCGGCGAATCCACCTCCCCAGCCACCGGAGAGAGATCGGGCTGGTGGGGGCGGTGAATCCACCTCCCCAGCCACCGGAGAGAGATCGGGCTGGTGGGGGTGGTGAATCCACCTCCCCAGCCGGGCAGCGGCTGGCCGAGCGAACGGGAGAGCGGCAAGTGAGTGAGCGGCAGGCCGGGCAGGCGGGAGAGCGGCGAACGGTGGGCGAGCGGGTGCTGGGGGGCGGGGGCAGCCGACATTGAAAGCAACCTGTCGGCTTCCGAACTTTCGTCGCTCCCCGGCTCCACCATCTGCGCATGTGCGGCCATGGGGAAAAAAGGGTGCGCATGCGCAGATGGTGTTTTTTACTTCCGCACCGCTATATCGCGAAAAATCGATTATCGCGAGGGGTCTTGGAACGGAACCCTCGCGATAATCGAGAGATCACTGTATCTCTTTGAGGTGAGGAAAGGCCAGGCATCCTAACCCAAACCCTTGACGCGAGTGACGTCAAGTTGGCCACCTTTAAGCCAGTCACATGATCTTTAAGCCATCCCTCAGTCACATGATCGCCAAGCCACTCCCACCTGGTCACATGGACAGCAAAATAAGCCACGCCCCCAGTGTGGTAGTTTTAAAAAAATCAGCCCTTCACTGGGGATGAATGACTAATAATTGTGCAACCTTTAACTTTGCTTGGGAGACAGGTTGTATAATAATCTACGCACCAAAAGTTGGTGATTGCTTCATTTATTTCTTAAAACAAAATAATCCAATATGTACTGATTAGTATCGAGGAGGAGGAGGAGGAGGAGGAGAACCTCTAAATGGCCACCTTCTTGACCCTGAGGATTTGAATGCGGCTTAATAAACTGTAGACACTCCCTTGGAGAGATGGACATTCATACACCAATTTTCAGTAAAAAAGAAAGAAAAAAAGAAAGAAACTTCCAATCTACCTTAATCGGGGGATTTTTGACATTTTCCAGATTTCCAGACAAGTACGAAAGTGGGAACTAGTGGCCAACTTCAACATCTTGGGACTTTTTACATACAATTCTGGTTTGTAGTGTATATGAATAATGTAAGACACGTTGGACTTTCCTACCCACTCGCCTGACAGAGAAGCCAGAGGAAGTGATGTGAGACTCAGTGTCATATCCAGAAAGAGAAGACTTGCTCACCCTTGTGGTTTCTCAGTCACAGTTCTCTCATTCGCACAAATGAAACTGTGGAAGAATTCAAACTTATGAAATGAAAGGGAGAGGCAATTACAACAGAGAAGTGACCATTTTTAATCTGAGTTTAGCAGACAGTGACATCAGCTTTGTAACAGACAGCTTCTGGACACTTAGAACTACGGCGCCTAAGTATTGCCCACAAAATCATATGCTGCAACGTCCTGCCTGTCAATGACTACTTCAGCTTCAACCGCAACAACACAAGAGCACGCAGCAAATTCAAACTCAATATTAATCGCTCCAAGCTTGACTGTAAAAAATATGACTTTAGCAATCAAGTTGTCGAAGCGTGGAACTCATTACCGGACTCAGTAGTGTCAACCCCTAACCCCCAACATTTCTCCCTTAGACTATCTTTTTTTTTTTTTATATATATATATAAAACATATATGCTGTTTACAACAGCACGAAGCTTGGAAACTTCAGCCTGATGATGGTGGATGTGATTTCACCGAAACGTCGCATAAACATGCAAAATATTACACAGGGCAAAACCCGAACTCAGAACAATCCACACACACACACATACACACACACACACACACACATATATATATATATATTTAATTCACAGATTCTACTCAGCATATAACCTTTGACCTTATTCCATCGTGCCATCAGCTTCTCCAATTTATTTTCATCAAAGTTGTTTAATCTTATTTCCATGATTTCAAAATGAATGTGATCCACCATGTACCAGTACCAGTTCTGCAATGTCCATTTTATAGACTCTTTCCAACCCAATGCCACTACCGCTTGAGCACTTTCCAGTGCTGCAGTTTTTATTTCTTTAAAATCTCTTAGTTCTCTTTGTTTAATTAATATAGCTATTTCTTTTGTAGTTATCCAATTAATATTTAGCATTTTATTTATTTCGTTCTGCACTTCCTTCCAAAGTTTATGAACTTCAACGCACTCCCAGAACATATGCATAAAAATTCCTTTCTTTTGGCTTTCTCCCTTAGACAAATCCACGATTGACCTCGCCAGGTTCCTAAGAGGTCGGTAAGGGGCATACATAAGTGCACCAGTGTGCCTTCCGTCCCCTGTCCAATTTATCTCCCCGTATCCCATATGTCATATATCTTTCCTCCCTTTCATATATCTTCTCCTCTATTTTCATATCTTTTCCTTATATGTAATACTTCATGCCTATTCCCCTCAATATGTTTTGTGTATTGGACGAAATAAATAAATAAATAAAAATAAAAAAACTTCCTTCTACACAGATTCTTGTAACTGAATTGCTGGTTGATATCATCATAATCATCTTCATCAACAACCAGAAGAACAACACAATCATCAACCAACTTTTGCCTTAATGATGGTGAAAAGCGCTTGGGTATCTCCAATTCTTATTCCAGACAACATCATCTTTTAATGACCCCATAATCCCATGTGGGGTGGAGTCTGAGCAACTGAAATGGAGCTAGCAGAGTGTTTAATGGCCAGACGCCTTTCCTGTTGCTAATGCGGAGTTTTGTTCACAGACATATTTTCACTGTGCCCAGAGAAAGAAATATCTGCCTATACCTAGGATCGAACTCACAGCCTCCTGATTGTGAAGTGAGAGCTCCACCTCTAGGCCACGACCCCAATTTTTATTCCAGAAATGTCACTAGTCAATTTTTCAAGTATTCCAGACTGGCCAAAAGAGATCACAGTAATGTTTGTGAGGTTTAGAGCTCCAAAATTCCTTTTTTTGTGGGGTTGGTGGGTGGTAATTTCTTTTATTTTTTATTTATTTTTTCTCTGACTTAAAAACATACATATACCATCAATGCTTAACATTTTTAGATAAGAACGCATATACCATCAATGCCTAATTGTATACTTATAAAATCTTCTTATGCAGAAAATTATTAAAACATCCTGTCTTGAATGGATTTCTGTCTGTAGTATTTGCTCTGCTTATGAATAGAGCCACCTAGATATTTGTCTTCTTCTTTCAATAAGCTTTCTATCTCTTAAAGTGCTGGCATCTGCACTGGAAAGTCTGGGGGGCTGCTTTCTGTCTTTAAGAGCATGCTTCTCCATTGCTCCCTTTGGGGAAATATAATATTCTGCCTTTCTAATATTTCCCAAAATATTTCATTCTTCGGGGGGAGGGGCTTCCCGCATGACACACAGACACACAACACAAAGACAGCATTAAAATGCCAAGAAATGTGTTTTTACTTAGCGAGTTGTAATAGATACCCTTATATATTCTCTGGATTGATCTAAACAATAATAAGTGTTTTTTCTTCTTCTGTACAACGAAGACTTCTATCTTGAGTGGAGCGATGGTAGCTCCTTTTTATGTTATATGTTATGTTTGTAAAGTTTGTCTTTTGAAAAATAATAAAAATATATTTTTTTTAAAAAATGGCAAGAATTTGGAAAAGATCAAATATTGGAACAAAAAGGAGGGGGGAAAATAAAAATAAAATAAGATAATAGAAAAAGGATTACTACAACTATGCTCAAAAGAAAAACCATGGTAAGGAACAAATATTTTTTTTAATTTTCATTTTTTTTATTTATTTATTTTGTCCAATACACAATGAAGGTTATAGAGGATATACATAAAATATATCAAAGAAAGAATAGAAGAGAAAATGTAGGAATAAAATACATCAATGAAAGAATATAAGGAAAGATATAGGGATAGAAGATATAGGAGATATAGGAGATTTTTGTATAGATTAAGTGGGATATAAATAAAGGCTTCATTTTTGCTGATATGTGGTTGGATATTATGAACTCCAAATAAAAAGACAAAGAGAGAATGATGCAAATCCAGGCTATTTTGCTGTTTTAGCACCATCGTGTGGTATGAATGAGAAACTCCAAGGCAAAAAAGATTTAACAAACAGCAGTGGAATAAAAAGTGATTGCTACCATCAAAACATGTTCAAGGAGTTTCTTTGAAATGCTTATTTAAGTATGCATTGTTCATGTTTAATTGGCAAAGATCAAAATTGTGAACCATAATACTGTCCATTACAACGATTATGGATTTGCATTAATAGTGATTCAGAAAAATGAGTTTACAAAGAGAGAATGAAGACATCAAAATGTGTACTGGCTTTAAATACATGCCATGTTACTATGACTTTTGTTTGGCCCTGCCTGCAAGTATCTTGAAGAGCAATTCCATGCGCCACTGCCTAGAATATGGGCAATTTATGTGTGTGTGTATATATGTATATATATTTGTTTTCGTAGATTTTCACGGGTACAGGTATGACGGTGTTGGCATATTCGGGTTTCTTCCCGTGTAGGATTTGGAAATTTCTGGTGACGTTTCGACAAGGTCCCACTCGTCATCTTCAGGCTGGTGCTTCTGTCCTTGTTCTAGGGTGAACACCTAGAACAAGGACAGAAGCACCAGCCTGAAGATGACAAGTGGGACCTCTTCGAAACGTCGCCAGAAATTTCCAAATCCTACACAGGAAGAAACCCGAATATGCCAAGACCGTCATATGTATATATATATACAGTATACACACACACATAAATTGCCCATATTCTAGGCAGTGGTGCATGGAATTGCAATTCAAGATACTTGCAGGCATGGCCAAACAAAAGTCATATGTGTGTGTGTGTGTGTGTGTGTGTGTGTTTATGTCGGATCACCCTGGTATATTGAAGGAATGTCACAGCTCCTTTTTGCCTCTAGGCAATAAATTAACTGCCTTGAAATGGTCCTGGGTTGGGCCTAGATGCAAAAAGGAGCTGTGACGTTCCTTCAATATACCAGGTTGATCCGACATAAAAAAAATATAGCAAAATAAAATAAAATTCTACCTCTGCCTCTCCCTCCCAGCAATTTGCCTCCTTGCAGTTTTAGTTTCACTTTCAATTTAGCATGTGGGCCTTCCTACAGCCTCAATCAACTGCTGGTCAGGAGGCTGATAATCATTAATTATAACCATATCTCATTATATATATAATTATATTTCGTAACCAAAATATGTTTTTCCCCTTTTTGCTAAATCTCCCTCATCCTGGTGCCTTCCAATCGAATGGTGACTGAACCACTTGCTGGAGATTCAGTGAATTTCCATCCCGACATATTTGGAGGTTAGGAGAATGAGGAACAGGGGTCTAAGCCAGTCTTTCTCAAACTTGGCAACTTTAAAAGGAGTGGACTTTGATTCCCAGAATACCCCAGCCAGCTGGAAGTTTAAGTCCATGCCTCTTCAACTTGCCAAAGTTCAGAAACACTGATCTAAGATGGGTTTACCAGTTACGAAAGAAAGAATGAAAAAGCCAGAGCAGGAAAAACAGATACAAAGGTTATCCAATAGAATGAAGAAAGTTGAAATACAGTGAACCCTCGAGTTTCGCGTGTTCAAGTATCGCGAAAGGGCTATTTCGCGAGTTTTCAACCAGGAAGTAAACTCCACCATCTGCGCATGCGTGCCCTTCCACGCTTGCATAGATGGTGGAGTTTCCCCACCGGGCAGAGGCTTCCCTGGGTCTTCCCCCTCTTGCCCCCGTAAGACCCCAGCGGCGGCGCGAGCAACGGCGTGGGCGGGCGGGCGGCACGCGCTTGGGGACATCCCAGCTCCGCTCCCCAGCTGGGGAAAGCGCGCGCGTTTGGGGACTCCCTAGATCCGCTCCCCAGCTGGGGAGCGGATCTAGGGAGTCCCCAAACGCGCGCGCTTTCCCCAGCAACGCGCGCGCGGTGGGGACTCCCTAGATCCGCTCCCCAGCTGGGGAGCGGATCTAGGGAGTCCCCAAACGCGCGCGCTTTCCCCAGCAACGCGCGCGCTTTCCCCAGCAACGCGCGCGCGTTTGGGGACTCCCTAGATCCGCTCCCCAGCTGGGGAGCGGATCTAGGGAGTCCCCAAACGCGCGCGCACCCCAGGCGCGAGCAACGGGGTGGGCGGGCGAAGGGCGGGCGGCAGTGGAAGCAAAAACACCATCTGCGCAGGCGCAGATGGTGTTTTTACTTCCGCACCGCTACTTCGCTAAAAATCGATCATCGCGTGGGGTCCTGGAACGGAACCCTCGCGATGATCGAGGGTTCACTGTACTACAGAGTATCTTCCCTGCCAGCACAAATGACATCAATATAAAAGCAACAACAGCTGGATTTATTGGCCATTTGAAAATCCATGAACCAGAGGTTCATTTCATCTTTGAATAATGATCTGGAACTTATTCTTGATGCTACTTTATGCTGTGATTATTGTATATTCTTTAAGTTTTGTGGCTGATGGGTTGCATATTTACTATTCTTTTTTTCAGATTTTTTCCGAACGCCGTCACTCTACTAAACAAATAATTCCCTCAACACTGTCAGACTTTCTACTAAATCTGCACTTCTATTCTACTAGTTTTTCTCATCATTCCTTTCACCCATTTCCTCCCATGTTGACTGTATGACTGTAACTAGTTGCTTATCTCCTAAGATTTTTATTAATATTGCTTCTTCATTGCTTATTTGATCCCTATGACAATCATTGTGTTGTACCACATGATTCTTGACAAATGTATCTTTTTCTTTTATGTACGCTGAGAACATATGCACCAAGACAAATTCCTTGTGTGTCCAATCACACTTGGCCAATAAAAGTTCTATTCTATTCTATTCTATTCTATTCTATTGTGTTTTTCTCTTTTTGCAATACTCTATGCTTGTGATCATGATTGGGTGTGCTGTATTAAAAGTACCGGTATTATTTTTAAACAATTGACCTCACCTGCATGGAGGTAGGTCAATGGTGATTCAAGGGGGCTGGACAGAGTCGTCTTGTGACTACATAGGGCAGTGATGGCAAACATTGGTGTGCTTGGCTGCCAAAAGGGCGTACGTGCATGCTCACATCCATAATGCAATGCCCTACCCCTGCGTATGCGTGCGCTCCCAATCTCCATGCTGCCTTCCCGCGCAGGCCTCCCTAATGCCTCCAGACTTCTGGAAGGCACGTTGGGCCATTTTTCACCCTCCCCAGGCGCCAGAGCCTTTCCTGAAGCCTAATACCTCACCCCATGCCCTTGGATGATCTCGCCCAGCGGTTTCATGTAGATATTAAATAACAGGGGGGAGAGGACTGACCACTGAGGCACCCCACAAGGGAGAAGCCTAGAGGTCGACCTTTGACCCCCCCACTAACACCGACTGCGACCGACCGGAGAGGTAGGGAAAGCAAGTAGGATGCTTGGCTGCATAGCTAAAAATATAACAAGCAGGAAGAGGGAGATTATGATTCCGCTATATAGAATGCTGGTGAGACCACATTTGGAATACTGTGTTCAGTTCTGGAGACCTCACCTACAAAAAGATATTGACAAAATTGAACGGGTCCAAAGACGGGCTACAAGAATGGTGCAATGTCTTAAGCATAAAACGTATCAGGAAAGACTTAATGAACTCAATCTGTATAGTCTGGAGGACAGAAGGAAAAGGGGGGACATGATCGAAACATTTAAATATATTAAAGGGTTAAATAAGGTCCAGGAGGGAAGTGTTTTTAATAGGAAAGTGAACACAAGGACAAGGGGACACAATCTGAAGTTAGTTGGGGGAAAGATCAAAAGCAACATGAGAAAATATTATTTTACTGAAAGAGTAGTAGATCCTTGGAACAAACTTCCAGCAGACGTGGTAGATAAATCCACAGTAACTGAATTTAAACATGCCTGGGATAAACATATATCCATCCTAAGATAAAATACAGAAAATAGTATAAGGGCAGACTAGATGGACCATGAGGTCTTTTTCTGCCTTCAGACTTCTATGTTTCTAACCATTGCAGAACAGTGCCTCCCACTCCCAACCCCTCCAGCCAGCGCAGAAGGATACCATGGTCGATGGTATCGAAAGCCACTGAGAGGTTGAGAAGCACCAGTACAGAGGATAAATTCAATTCAATTCAATTCAATTTATTAGATTTGTATGCCGCCCCTCTCCGAAGACTCAGGGCAGCTCACAACAACAATAAAAACAGTATAACAATGGAACAAATCTAATAATAAAATTACATTAAAAAACCCCAACAATTTAAAAACCATACAACACATACATACCAAACATAAAATATAAGAAAGCCTGGGGGAGATGTCTTAATTCCCCCATGCCTGGCGATATAGGTGGGTCTTGAGTAACTTGCGAAAACAAGGAGGGTGGGGGCCGTTCTAATCTCCGGGGGGAGTTGATTCTAGAGGGCCGGTGCCGCCACAGAGAAGGCTCTTCCCCTGGGGCCTGCCAAACGACATTGTTTGGTCGACGGGACCTGGAGAAGGCCAACTCTGTGGGACCTTATCGGCCGCTGGGATTTGTGCGGTAGAAGGCGGTTCCGGAGGTATTCTGGTCCAATTCCATGAAGGGCTTTAAAGGTTATTACCAACACTTTGAATTGTGACAGGAAACCGATCGGCAGCCAGTGCAGGCCACGGAGTGTTGTAGAAACGTGGGAGAATCTAGGAAGCCCCACGATAGCTCTCGCGGCCGCATTCTGCGTGATCTGAAGTTTCCGAACACTTTTCAAAGGCAGCCCCATGTAGAGAGCGTTGCAGTAGTCGAACCTCAAGGTCAGTGTTTTTCAACCAGTGTGCCGTGGCACACTAGTGTGCCGCGAGACATGGTCAGGTGTGCCGCGAAGCTCAGAGAGAAAGCAAGCAAGAGAGAGAGAGAAAGAAAGCAAGAGAGAAAGAAAGCAAGAGAGAAAGAAAGCAAGAGAGAAAGAAAGCAAGAGAGAAAGAAAGCAAGAGAGAGAGAGAGGGAGAGGGAGAGAGAAAGAGAACAAGAGAGAGAGAAAGAAAGCAAGAGAGAGAGAGAACAAGAGAAAGAAAGAGAGAGAGAAAGAAAGAGAGAGAGAGAGAAAGAGAAGGGAGGGAAGGAGAGAGAGAGAAAGACATAGAGGGAGGGAGGGAGAGAAAAAGAAAGAGAGAAAGGAAGGAAGAGAAAGAAAGGAAGGAAGGGAGAGAAAGAGGGAGGGAGAAAAAATAGAGTGAAGGGGAGGAAGAGAGAGATAATTTTTTTGTCCAAACCTTTTTTAGCCGCCTCCCCATCGCGCCCCCCCCCCCCCCGCTCAATGTGCCCCAGGGTTTTGTAAATGTAAAAAATGTGCCGCGGCTCAAAAAAGGTTGAAAATCACTGCTCAAGGTGATAAGGGCATGAGCGACTGTGAGCAATGGCTCCCTGTCCAAATAGGGCCGCAACTGGTGCACCAGGCAAACCTGGGCAAACGCCCTCCTCGCCACAGCCGAAAGATGGTGTTCCTTTGTCCCGGGCCCGCCAGAAATCATCCATCAACGTGACCAAAGCCGTTTCTGTGCTGTAGCCGGCCCGGAATCCTGACTGTCTGGTTCAGATTGGCTTTTATTCCTTCCTGATTGAACTTTGTATGCTCTCCCATCGGGCAGTAACCACGTCCAACTTTGCTCAGATTGTTTCAAGATCAGCCAAGCAAATTTTTAAATAGAAGTTTGGAGAAGTGACCTTGCAGCTTAACTTTATTGGTGTATTTATATCAGCAATTTTGAATTTCGGGCCAAACGAAGCCCACATGTCTTTTTAAATACTTCAATAAATGAGATTCGCATTCTTCAAGAATAGATTAATGTTCCTGGAAGGCTTTTCTCTCCCAAATCCAAATCTTATTCAAGCATAGGAAGAAGAAGAAGAAGATCCAAGACACCATCTAAAGCGTGCTATTTGGAGAAGGGAATCTGTATTATAAAGCACATTCTGTTTCAAATTATGACCGCTTTAAAAAAGAAAAGGGAAAAATGTCTTATTTTCAGACATCTCTAGTAATTAGGCAGACAACCGGGTCCTTTCCAATTATTTGGCACTGCAACTGTTAAAGGTCCCTCGACAGAATAAAAAAATAGTCAGGAATTATTATAATTACCATCCAAAATACCTGAAGAAAGTAACAAATTGTCTGTCTGTCTGTCTGTCTGTCTGTCTGTCTGACTGACTCTCTCTCTCTCTCTCTCTCTCTCTCTCTCTCTCTCTCTCTCTCTCTCTCTCTCTCTCTCTCTCTCTCTCTCTCTCTGTATATATACGTTTGTGTGTAATATATTTTTGCTGATAATGAAGCAAGACCAGTATAGATCTATTTCAAGCTGTTTATCTCTCATCAGCTAGCCATACCCTTACTGGGATTTGAACCTGGGCAGTCTGCTGTTAACCTCTAGGGCTAGGCCACAGGTTCTCCTCCTGTCTCAGCTTATACCAGGGTAGAGTTATATATGTGTTTTTTTTCTGTTGAATCACAATGCTATACCCAAATATGGGAGGAAGCATACTGCTTCCTTTTTGCCTCTCGGCCCCTCCTCAAGAGCTGGCTGGAGAATTCTGGGAATTGAAGTCCACAAACCTTAGAGTTGCCAAGTTTGAAGACCTCTGATTTAGATGTTTGGCAATTGGTTCGTACTGATGTTGTGCCTCAAGGTCATGTCTTTTGAGACCTTTTCATAAGCAAAGTCAATGGAGAAGCCAGATTCACTTAACAACCTGGTTATTAACTTATCGACCGCAGTGATTCTCTTAACAACTGCGATAAGAAAAGTCGTAAAATGGGGCAAAACTCACTTAACAAATGTCTCAGTTAATGACAGAAATTTTGGGCTCCATTGTGGTTGTAAGTCAAGGACTACCTAATATTTTTGGGTATATTTTATTTGTTTTGAAGAAGAGATGGACAATTTTCCTTCTTTCAATCTCTGCTCTCTATACCTCACTGCATCTAGTATGTATACTCACTGTCTGTCTATGTGTTTGATTTGATTTGATTTGATTTGAGATTTGATTTTTGATTTGATTTGATTTGATTTGATTTATTATTTAGATTTGTATGCCGCCCCTCTCCGCAGACTCGGGGCGGCTCACAACAGAATGCAACAATTTATGACAAATCTAAATTATAGTTTAAAATATTTTTAAAAAACCATTTACTAAGCAAACATACACACAAACATACCATGCATAAATTGTATATGCCCGGGGGAGATGTCTCAGTTCCCCCATGCCTGACGACAAAGGTGGGTTTTAAGGAGCTTACGAAAGGCAAGGAGAGTAGGGGCAGCTCTAATCTCTGGGGGGAGTTGGTTCCAGAGAGTCGGGGCCGCCACAGAGAAGGCTCTTCCCCTAGGGCCCGCCAACCGACATTGTTTAGTTGACGGGACCCGGAGAAGGCCCACTCTGTTGGACCTAATCGGTCGCAGGGATTCGTGTGGCAGAAGGCGGTCTCGGAGATATTCTGGTCCAGTGCCATGAAGGGCTTTAAAGGTCATAACCAACACTTTGCATTGTGACCGGAAATTGATTGGCAACCAATGCAGACTGCGGAGTGTGGGTGAAACATGGGCATACCTAGGTAAGCCCATGACTGCTCTCGCAGCTGCATTCTGCACGATCTGAAGTTTCCGAACACTTTTCAAAGGTAGCCCCATGTAGAGAGCATTACAATAGTCGAACCTCGAGGTGATGAAGGCATGAGTGACTGTGAGCAGTGAGTCCCGGTCCAGATAGGGCCGCAACTGGTGCACCAGGCGAACCCTTGCCACAGCTGAAAGATGGTTCTCTAATGTGAGCTGTGGATCGAGGAGGACGCCCAAGTTGCGGACCCTCTCTGAGGGGGTCAATAATTCCCCCCCCCGGGTGATGGACGGACAGATGGGATTGTCCTTGGGAGGCAAAACCCACAGCCACTCCGTCTTATCCGGGTTGAGTTTGAGTCTGTTGATCCCCATCCAGGCCCCAACAGCCTCCAGACACCGGCACATCACTTCCACTGCTTCGTTGACTGGACATGGGGTGGAGATGTAAAGCTGGGTATCATCGGCGTACTGATGATACCTCACCCCATGCCCTTGGATAATCTCACCCAGCGGTTTCATGTAGATATTAAATAGCAGGGGGGAGAGGACCGACCCCTGAGGCACCCCACAAGGGAGAGACCTCGGGGTCGACCTCTGACCCCCCACTAACACCGACTGCGACCATCCGTCCGAACGTTTTCGAACTCTGGGTGGCGTACAAGCAATATAAACAGTATAAAACAATATAAAATCCCTCAAACATTCATTCAACAAAAACATTCATTACTTCTGGCTGGAGTTGAATGGTGTAGCACAACGGCCCTAGGCCTGCCAGCAAAGCCAAGTTTTCAAGGCCTTTTTGAAGGCCAGGAGGGTGGAGGTGGTACGAATCTCCAGGGAAAGTTGGTTCCAGAGAGCCGGAACCGCCACAGAGAAGGCCCTCCCACGTGGTCCTGCCAATCGGCATTGTTTGGCCGATAGGACCCAGAGAAGGCCAATCCTGTGGGCCCTAATCGTTCGCTGGGAGATATGGTGCAGAAGATGATACCGTAAATAGTCAGGGCCTAAGCCGTCTAGGGCAGTGATGACGAACCTATGGCACGGGTGCCACAGGTGGCACGCGGAACAATATCTGCTGGCATGCGAGAGCTATCGTGGGGCTTCCTAGATTCGCCCACATTTCTACAACACTCCGTGGCCTGCACTGGCTGCCAATCAGTTTCCGGTCACAATTCAAAGTGTTGGTAATGACCTTTAAAGACCTACATGGCATTGGACCAGAATACCTCCGGAACCACCTTCTGCCGCACGAATATCAGCAGCCGATAAGGTCCCACAGAGTTGGCCTTCTCCCGATCCTGTCGACCAAACAATGTCGTTTGGCGGGCCCCAGGGGAAGCGCCTTCTCTGTGGCGGCCCCGTCCCTCTGGAATCCACTTCCCCCGGAGATTAGAACGGCCCCCACCCTCCTTGTCTTTCGCAAGTTACTTAAGACCCACCTATATCGCCAGGCATGGGGGAACTAAGACATCTCCCCCAGGCTTATTTCATTGCTGAGGTTTTTACATATTTTATTATTAGATTTGTTCCATTGTTATACTGTTTTTATTCTGTTGTGAGCCGCCCCGAGTCTTCGGAGAGGGGCGGCATATAAATCTAATAAATTGAATTGAATTGAATTGTTGCTCTAGCTCAGTTCCAATGTGCGTGTGGGTGCTGTCCAGCTGATTTTTGGCTCACACAGAAACTCTGGGAGGGCGTTTTTGGCTTCCAGAGAGCCTCCAGGGGGATGGGGGAAGGTGGTTTTTACCCTACCCCGGCTTCAGGAAAGACTTTGAAGGCTGGGGAGGGTGAAACAACAAGCATACTGAGCCCACCAGAAATAGGGAAGCAGGTCATTTCTGGCTTCCACGGGGCTTCCGGTGGGCAGGGGAAGCTGTTTTTGCCCTGCTCAGGCATTGAATTATGGGTGTGGGCACTCGCGCATGTGCGATAGCATGCACAATCTTTCAGCACCCGAGGAAAAAAGGTTCACCCTCACTGATCTAGGGCTTTATAGGTAATAACCAACACTTTGAATTGCGCCCGGAAACTGATTGGAAGCCAGTGCAGCTCACGGAATGTTGGTGTGAGTGACAGCTCACGCAGCTGCATTCTCGACTAATTGTAGTCTCCAAAACGCTTTAGAATGGGAGCAGAAATTCGGCCTGCATTTTTCTGGGTTTAAGTTACATGGAACCTCATGAGTAAAAATATAGAGATTATACAGCTATTTAAAAAAAATACATTTCCCCAATTGAGAGGGGGAAAGGATGCATTTAGGCGGAATTCCTCAGATAATATACAGTACATTGACTTGCTTTCCCAATTCCATCTGTAACACCAGAAGAAGCTATTGCGCCATTAATCTTGCCTTCTGTATTTCTAATTCTTGTTACTTTCCATCAGAAAGAAATTGCAACCTGACTCAGTCATTTGGTAAACCTGGCTATATAGGAGTGGCATTTCACTTTTCTAGATCCTCTTGAGAACCTGTTGATTAAAGAGTCGAGTGGCTGATTGTGTTCCTACCCAGCTGTCTCCCAGGAATTAAGAGTGACCACGGAGGAGAGGCCAAGGACAATACAGCCATTGTTAAACCTTGCCCAAGTGTAACTGCAGCTTCTTAGAAGGAAACAGGTGCAGTTTCTTTACCGTTCTGTATAACACGGAGAGGATTAAAGCGAGAAGGAAGAAGATGCTGCATCAGCAGGTAGCAATCCAGAAGGCACCTTCCAGGTGGCAAAAGGCCAGATCCCTAGAACATCTTTAAAATAGCCACCCAGAAGGTAGTAGTTGGTCTACTTCACATTCAAGGTTGACTCACTCCTTCCACCTTTACGAGGTGAAATGAGGACCCAGATTGTAGGGGGCAGTAGGCCGACGGTCATAAGTCCCTTTTTCTCAGTGCTGTTGGAAAGTTTGCTAAATGAGTAGCAATAGAAATTGAATGGACAACATACAAGACAACCTACAACTGCATCACCATCCTTTTATCCTTCACCCAAACAACTATCCCACAAACTTATACAATAAAAGTATGAATCATTGCTAAAAGGATGAACAAATTCCAAATGACAAAACTTAAACTTGAACTCAAGTTTAGAAACTTAAAACTTTCATCTATATTGATAGTAAAGGTCTTAAAAGCTGTAATCGGATGAACAGATAAGTTGACACTATTTACGACATCTGATAAATTTATAGATATGAATTTATCTCTTCTTTCCTTCTTTTTTATTTTTTATTTTTCCTCTTCTCTTTCCTTCCCCCTTTTCTCTCTTTTTCTTTCTCTCTCTTTAGCCTTATTTTCTTCTATATATGTAAGCGTACATTTTGATTTATAACTGTATATTCTAAAATTTAGTCTAAATTCATATACATTTGTACCAATATTCGCATAGTCCTTTTGATTTATGTATTTATGTATCCCCTCCCCTATTTATCTTCAATAAATAGAGCTGAAGAGATTGGATACTGTAGCCTAGAGGATAATTCTCTGCCTTACAAGGCAAAGGTTGCAGGTTCAAGTCCCAGTGGGTATGGCTAGCTTATGAGGCCAAAATAAGGCCGAAATAGAACTATCCTAGTCTCCCTTAATTTTCAAATTCAGCAAAAAAACATGTGACACATACAGATAGAATTGTCGGTTATCAATAAAATTAACTGCCTTGGAAATGGCCCTGGGTTGGGCCGAGAGGCAAATAAGGAGCTGTGATGTTCCTTCAATACACCAGGGTGATTCGACACAAAATATGTAACCCTTCCCTGGTGCAGAGCTGAAGGGATTGGATACTGTAGCCTAGAGGATAATTCTCTGCCTTACAAGGCAAAGGTTGCAGGTTCAAGTCCCAGTGGGTATGGCTAGCTGATGAGGCCAAAATAAGGCCGAAATAGATCTATCATAGTCTCCCTTAATTTTCAAATTCAGCAAAAAAAACATGTGACATATATATATATATGTCAAATGTTTTTTTTAGCTGGAATTTTAAAATTAAGGGAGACTAGGATGGTCCCATTTCAGCCTTGTTCTGGCCTCATCAGCTAGCCACACTCTTCCTTACTGGGATTCAATCAGGTGGACTCTGCCTTGTAAGGCAGAGAATTAGCAGTTGAGCTATCAGATCAGATCCCTTCCAGCTCTGTACCAGGGAGGGGCTACATGTTTTTTTATGTCGGATCACCCTGGTATATTGAAGGAACGTCACAGCTCCTTTTTGCCTCTAGGCCCAACCCAGGACCATTTCAAGGCAGTTAATTTTATTTATAGCCGACAACTATATTCTGTATGTGTCAAATGATTTTTTTAGCTGGAATTTTAAAATTAAGGGAGACTAGGATGGTCCCATTTCGGCCTTGTTCTGGCCTCATCAGCTAGCCACACCCTTCCTTACTGGGATTCGATCCGGTGGACTCTGCCTTGTAAGGTAGAGAATTAGCAGTTGAGCTATCAAATCAGATCCCTTCCAGCTCTGTACCAGGGAGGGGCTATATGTTTTTTTATGTTGGATCACCCTGGTATATTGAAGGAACGTCACAGCTCCTTTTTGCCTCTAGGCCCAACCCAGGACCATTTCAAGGCAGTTTATATATATATATATATATATAAAAGAAAGAAACTGAATGGAGTGTTTTAATGGCCGGATGCCCTCCCTGTCACCAATGTGGAGTTTTGTTCAGCAGATATAGTCTCAATGTGCCCAGAGAAAGAAATATCTGCCTCTACCTAGGATCGAACAATGCCTCCTGATTGATAAGACCAGAACGTCACTTCCAGGCCACCGCAAACAAATGCAAGGCATTTTCTTGCATTTCCACTGTGCCACCATGGAATGCATTTATTGCACTCCATGGTGGCACAGTGGTTAGTGTGCAGTACTGCAAGCTGCTTCTGCTGACTGCTGGCCGTAGTTCACCAGTTCAAATCTCACCAGGCTCAAAGTTGACTCAGCCTTCCATCCTTCCAATAAAATGAGGACTCAGATTGTTGCGGGCGATATGCTGACTCTGTATTTTTTTTTTTTAATTTATTTTATTTATTTATTTATTTATTATTATTTTTCCTTTCTTTCTTTTTTATTTATTTATTTAATTATTATTTATTTATTTTGTCCAATACACAATGAGGGTTTTAGTGGGTATATATCTATATACACATAGTAAAATACATGATGAAGGTTATAGAGGAGATACTCATAGTAAAATATATCTAAGAAAGAATAGAAAAGAATATATAGTAATAGAACATATAAATGAAAGAATAGAAGAAGAGATATAGGAATAGAAGAAAGGTATAGGAGATATAGGAGAGCAATAAGACAGGGGACGGAAGGCACTCTAGTGCACTTGTACTCGCCCCTTACTGACCTCTTAAGAATCTGGATAGGTCAACCATAGATAATCTAAGGGTAAAGTGTTGGGGGTTTGGGGATGACACTATGGAGTCCGGTAATGAGTTCCACGCTTCGACAACTCTGTTACTGAAGTCATATTTTTTACAGTCAAGTTTGGAGCGGTTAATATTAAGTTTAAATCTGTTGTGTGCTCTTGTGTTGTTGTGGTTGAAGCTGAAGTAGTCGCCGACAGGCAGGACGTTGCAGCATAGGATCTGTAAACCGCTTAGAGAGGGCTGTAATGCACTGTGAAGCGGTGTATATAAGTGCTATTGCTATTCTTCTGATGGGGTGAGAGAATCCATGCATTTTCTACCCCACTGGATCAGATGGGGGTGGGGGGAATACAGAATAAACTTTTAGCACAGCACTTCCCTCTGTTTTTAGAGTTTGGCCACCCTGAAATATTTCGCTTTTTTCATAACTGACATATTTCACACCCACAGAATAAACACAGACTTCAATGCACTGTTTCTTCCCTCCATCCCAGAAAGATTGTTTGTAGTTTAACCAAATCTGGAAGGAAAGGGGTGGTGGTTGTCCAATCTGCCTCTTCTATTGGACAAGGATTATGTAATTATGGCAATAAAACAAACGAGGCTCGAAGAAGCGAGTAGGAGCTGAAAGCAGATGGATTAAGTGCTTGCCCTATTGATACAACGGTCAATAATATTCAGTGGGCCAAGCACAAAGTGATAGTGATGCCCTAGGAAATTAAAATGGTTATAAATAAAGAAATTTCAAGCAGATCAAATAAAATTGGGCAGAGATCTGCAAGTCAGTTGAAGATGCAAAATGTCTATGGAGATTCTCAATCACCCAGGTCATGGTTGTCCCAAAGATGCTTTTTCAAAAAAAAGACAGCTGGACTTTCTTTGTTGTTGTTTCTTCTTTGAAAATATTTTTTTTCTTTTTGGATGAGAAAAAATGGTTTTGGTTTTCAAAAAAATGATGTAAAAGGGATATTGGGACTCTAGAAAAAGTGCAGAGAAGAGCGACAAAGATGATTAGGAGACTAGAGGCTAAAACATTTATTGGTGTCTTATACCTGTAGACCAAACTTTGCCAAAGCCCCGCTTACCTGCCAGTCATTTTCAGGCCTTTTTTCAGCCTTTTTCAGGCCTGTTTTAGGGGCTTATTTCGGCCAATTTTTGAGGCTTTTTTCAACCCACTTTTGGGGGTTTTCCCAGCCCATTTTAAGGCTTTTTTCAGCCCTGTTTTTTGAAACAACAGGTCGAAAAAGGGCAAAACATTGGACCAAAAATGCCTCCAAAAGAAGTCAGAAAAAGCCCCAAAAATAGGCAGGAAAAGGCCAGAAAAAAGGCCAGAAATTGGGATGCATGGAGGCCAAAAATTTTGTTGTTGTTGTTTTCCTCTTCAAAATTTAGGTGCATCTCATAGTCCGAAAAATATTGTATATGCCACAAGTTGAACCTCAAATTGCTTGAATTATACAGTGTTCCCTCGATTTTCACGGGGGATGCGTTCCGAGACTGCCCGCGAAAGTCGAATTTCCGCGAAGTAGAGATGCGGAAGTAAATACACCATTTTTGGCTGTGGACAGTATCACAAGCCTTCCCTTAACACTTTAAACCCCCAAATTACCATTTCCCATTCCCTTAACAACCATTTACTCACCATTATTACTGGTACTCACCATTGAATAAGACAATCATCCTGATATTTATAAACATAATTATTTATTAATAATAATTATTTTTTGTGTTATTTATTTGCAAAAATTATTAGTTTGGTAATGACATATGATGTCATTGGGCAGGAAAAACCATGGTATAGAAAAAAACTTGCGAAGTATTTTTCAATTAATTTTTTTAAAAACCGTGGTATAGGCTATTCGTGAAGTTTGAACCCGCGAAAATCGAGGGAACACTGTATTCCTTTCGCAATTGCTGTTCACATAGTATTCAGTAGATTCAGGATGAGTACCAGGGAAGAAGCAGAGATGGAAGAACGACAGGTTTATCTTTCATCATCACCCACCTTTATTCCACTTTCCCTTTTTAAAGTGACTCACAGCTGTTCCTGTCCTGACTGCCAAGATCTAATTTTCTACTGGTTAAACTTTTCTGGTACACTGCACAAATGCCTCTGAAGGAGGAAGTGGGTTAAAGTTAATCCATTTTTATTTGCATCACTAAGATTTAAAAGGCACATAGTCAGCCCAGTCTCGCATCCCTTTGAGAACCCGGACCGGAACAAATAAAATAAATGCAGGGAATCCTCTTTGGGCAGCCTCTGCGTTCTTCCCCAAAGCATTTGAAATCCCCAAAGCCGGTGATTCTGCTACAAACAAAAGTGTCTAGCAAAAGTATAAGGAGATAAGATCTGGAATTAATTCTATGTGATCTCGGTTTTTGCCTCCCCCTCCTTTCCAAATGGCTATACAGTGTTCCCTCGATTTTCGCGGGTTCAAACTTAGCGAAAAGTCTATACCACGGTTTTTCAAAAATATTAATTAAAAAATACTTTGTGGGTTTTTCCGGCCCGATGACGTCATATGTCATCGCCAAACTTTTGTCTGCCTTTAATAAATATTTTTTTAAATAAACTTTAATAAATAAACATGGTGAGTAATAATCTAAATGGTTGCTAAGGGAATGGGAAATGGCACTTTAGGGGTTTAAAGTGTTAAGGGAAGGCTTGTGATACTGTCCATAGCCAAAAATAGTGTATTTACTTCCGCATCTCTACTTCGTGGAAATTCGACTTTCGCGGGCAGCCTTGGAACGCATCCCCTGCGAAAATTGAGGGAACACTGTAATATTCTCTAGAACAGAAGTCTTCAGAGCTGGCTGGAGAATTCTGGGAGTTGAAATTCACAAGTCTTAAAGTTGCCAAGTTTGGGGATCCCTGCTCTAGAAAATAAAATGAATAATGCTTGAAACCTAACGTTTTGCCAGAAACCTTGAGTTTGTTTGGTAGTCTGCAGGAAGGAAGGTTAAGACTGGTATGTCTTAACAGGGACATACACATACACAATAGAGGGATACACTGCAAGACCAGAGAGGTATTAATACCACTCTATAACGCCCTGGTCAGACCTCACCTGGAGTATGGCATTCAGTTCTGGTCACCACACTTCAAAAGAGACATAGAAACTCTGGAGAAGGTGCAGAAAAGAGCAACCAAAATGATTAGGGGACTAGAAATGCTGGACTCGATGGGCTTTGGCCTGGTTCAGCATGGCTTTTCTTATGTTCTTATGTTCTTAAGATAGTTTAGTTATTTCTCTGCTGAAGATGTGTAGCCCATTTAACTGGCTAGTCCCCAAATAGCTTTTAAAGCCACCATAAATATTGGGATTGCCCTGAATTGCATCCTATTTAATTGTTTCTCTATTCGTTAATGTCTTTGATGCAGAGTGCATGAAGGGGCTAGCAGCAGCCCCCAAGCAAATACCCTGTCCTGGCCTGGACATGGGCTGTTAATGATATACAAACACACCAGGAAGAAATAACCAGAGGTGAAACTTCAGGTCTGAGCATGCTGCCTTTCTGGGTCAACTGATCATTATCCTCAGGCAGGCTGTTACTTCCACTATCCATTTTTTCTGCCAAACAAACTAAGCCTGTTTGTTTACCTGAGACTTCAAATTTAACTTCCAAGAAAAGAGGGAATCTGATGAGAGAACAGTTCAGGGGTGTTTCTCCCACACACATGCAATTTACAGAGGCGTTCCTGTTGCCCCTTTTTTGACTCATTGATGGTAGACCTCGTTTTCTATGCATTGTTATAGCTAAAGGGCTTATGATTAATTTTTTAAAATGTTTATTTATTTATTGCGCTCAATTCAGGAGTGGACTCTTGTGTACAGATAGTTCTCAACCTGCAACCAGTTGCTTACTGAAAGCTTAACGTTATGAACTTGACTGTAAAAAATACAACTTTAGCAATCAAGTTGTTGAAACGTGGAACTCATTACCGGACTCCGTAGTGTCATCCCCTAACCCCCAACATTTTACCCTTAGACTATTCCCGGTTGACCTCTCCAGATTCTTAAGAGGTCAGTAAGGGGTGTACATAAGTGCACCAGTGTGCCTTCCATCCCCTGTCCTATTGTCTCTCCTATATCTCGTATATCTTTTCTTCTATCACCATCTATCTATCTATCTATCTATCTATCTATCTATCTATCTATCTATCTATCCACACATATATATCTTCTATCACTATATCTCTATCTCTTCTTCTACTATATTATTACTGCATCTTCTCCTCTATTCTTCCATTGATTGACGTACTATATGTATATCCCCTGTAACCTCATTGTGTTTTGGACTAACTAACTAACTAACTAACTAACTAAACCAGCAAACAAACAAATAAACAAACAAATATAAAAATAGAAAGCTAGTTACTGTATTGAGTGGTCCGCGACCAGGTCAGCTAGTGGCTTTGGGGGTAAGGCACTTTTGGATGTCATCAAAGAGGAGTGGTGAAAAAGGGAAGATCTATGGGAAGACACACCCCTTAGCAATGGAGTTTTAGCATCATATTTTTTCACAATATTGGGTCTTCATCCCCACACTGCTCATGCTGGTTTCCCTTGGACAATGAGCAAATCCTTGCAATAATAATTTATTGGCCTAGCTGACATCTGGACGACAGATGCCAGGCTCCCACAAAAGTATTCAAATTCTTGGAGAATGCCAACATCTGGAAGTCTTCCTAGAATCACATCCATATCTCCAAACCCACCCAGATTTCCCTCTGTGTCTGTAAAGTGATATTTTAGTGGTTAAGACCCAATTCAAATGGAAAACAAAGAGGTGAGAATAACAAAAGGGCAATGTGCTATTCACTTTTAAATCAATCAAGCTGACAAGGGCGCTTGCCTACTTGAACCAATTTAAGTTATTTCTCTTATACTTGGCTTTGTGGAAAGGCCATGAGCTAAGTAGAGACTCAGAAATCTCAGCAGTGACCAAATTTGGGTTACATCTGCCTCTCCATAACATGCCAGCTTATTTTAGCATATATGTATGGTAGATATTTTTTTATTTCTGAGAAAAACTAAAGTTTTAAAGTGATGAATGAGTATCTCTCGATTTGGTGTAATCCCCAAAATCACTGAGTCATCACTCAAGCATAGAGTGCTACCTCGGTACCCACTGTTAATTGGTTCTGGGAGGTATGATGAGTACCAAAAATGATGAATACTAAACACATCTTTCCCATAAGAAATAATGTGAGTCACAAGACAGCAACAAGTTCTAGTTTGTGCATTGAATGTCAAACAAACAATGAGTACCGGGACAAAACATTTTCATCAAAAGGCATTGAGCACAAAATTTGATGAGTTTCAAAGCTGTTGAATACCAAGGTACCACTGCATTTGGAATCTGCTCTGCAGGTCAGCATTCCTTGGAAAAGCAAGAAAAGAAGGGAAAAAAAGAAGACAATAGCAATTACGTTATTGATTTAACTTATTTTAAATAGTCCAGAGACTTTTACTTCTTCCAATAGGGGGACTGCATTGATCTTACAACAGTCACTGCTTGCTTTCCCAACAATTTCTCGGGCTTGGGAAACTAAGCTAATTTTCTGTTGGCTGAACTGCATTAGCTAATCAGTATATTAGCACTGGATGAACTGCTATTCCAAAAATATCTGCTGGGTATGCAGCAATATAATGAGAGTAGGGTATGATGATTCTACTGGGTTTACAGTGATATAATGAGAGTAGGGTATGATGATTCTACTGGGTATGCAGCGATATAATGAGAGTAAGGTATGATGATTCTACTGGGTTTACAGTGATATAAATGGAGAGAGCTGGAGGATTTTATGGGTACGATGACTGCAAGGGCCTCTATAAGGAATGTTTGAAAGGAGGAGAAGGAAAAAAGTTTTTTTTCCTCTCTCTCTCTCTTACTCCTTTCTCTTCTTTTCTTTATTTTTCTGGTTTTTTCTCCCTCTTCCTCTTTTTCATTTTTTTTCTATTTCTTTATTTAACTATTAGAAGGTATTAATATCAACTGGCTTTGTTAATTTGGTTTATAGTGACATAGGTGACATATTATTTTGATTTTTTCCCCTTGAAATTGATATATATATATATTTCTTTTTTAATAAGGCTTAGACATGAATGAAGCTATTGTATGTGATTGGAAGTTTTGTTCTTTTTTCTTATTTTTATAAAGGGCTTTTATTATAAATAAAATACATGTAAATACATGAAAATTGATATGAAGGATTTATGGAGAAAATTGAAGCACTTTGGCCTAATTAATTAGATGTGATTAAGATTAGGAACAGCTTAAAAATGTATTAGCTAACAGGTTTTTTTAATGTCATATAAGAAATGTGCGTAATTATTTTTTGTCCAGTTGTCAAATGTAAAGGAGGCAGCATTGGATGGACTATGAATACCAAAAATTTTAAAAATGATTCATTATACTGTAAATCAAGATTGATGGTATTTGATTTTGTATTTGTGATTGGAGTGAAAAAGAAAAAAATCTTTGCCAAAAATGGCATCATCATCTCAGTTTCTAAGTCCTTTCTCCAAACTCTAATTAACCAAAGTTAACTCCTAATGTTTTTCAAATGCTTTTGGTAGGTTTTTTAAAATCTGCGATTAAGATCATTTTGCAGAATAGCTGCTGTACATATCACACAGAGAATGATACTCCTCATATATCAATGTAAACTCCATCCTTCTCTCTATATACTACAGTGTAGAATAGGGTCATCCAAAGTCACCACTTTCTCAATGCCGTTTCCCACTGAAACCAAATTCAACCGTTTCCAAAGGTCAGCGCTAACAACAAATTGGCTGGAAATCTTTTTCACTGATAGCAAAACATAGGAGGTTGCCAAGAACGGATGAATCATACCCAGTTCAGCACTGGGACTCTTAAGAAGCATCAGTCATGGAGAGTACTCACGAAATTATATCATTTTTCTCCTTTTGGAGACACAGGAATCGCCTAGTCTAGAGCTTGAGAAATGGCCATATCCAACACCAATTACTCCAAAAACAGCCCGGTCTGATTTAATGCTAAATATAGATTCAGGAAAAAATGAGTCTTATTTTCCTCTAACTTGCATGGAGAAAGCAAATTGTATCGCAATAAGAGGACAAGTGGGGATCAGCCACAATTTCTGGAGCAAGTTATAAATAAATTAAATAAATAAATTTATTAGATTTGTATGCCGCCCCTCTCCGGAGACTTGGGGCGGCTCACAACAATAAACAGTCTACAAATCCAATACAGTGGTACCTCATGATACGAACCCCTCGTCTTAGGAACAACCTGAGATACGAACCCGGGGTACAGAAATTTTTTGCCTCTTCTTACGAACTTGTTTCTTCTTACGAACCTGCCGCCGCCACCGAGAAACCCCGCCACCCGGCTGTCGCATTTCGAAACAGCCGGGGGGCTTCCCAGCGTCCTCCTGAACCCGAACGCCAAACCCGGAAGTTCGGGTTTGGCGTTCGGGTTTAGGAGGCTGCTGGGAAGCCCCCCGGCTGTTTTAAAAGGTGACAGCCGGGCGGCAGGGCTTCCCAGCGGCCTCCCGAACCCGAACTTTTGCCGAACTTCCGGGTTCAGCGTTCGGGAGGCCGCTGGGAAGCCCTGCCGCCCGACTGTCACCTTTTAAAATAGCCAGGGGGGCTTTTCGGAGGCCTTCCGAACGCCGAACCCGGAAGTTCGGGTTTGGGGTTCGGGTTCAGGAGGACACTGGGAAGCCCCACGGCTGTTTCAAAAGGTGACAGCTGGGCGGCAGCGGGTTTTTTTCGGGGGGGGGGGGGTTCGTTGCACGGGGGGGGGGGTTCGTTGCAGTTCTAATCTCCGGGGAGGGGGTTGATTCCAGAGGGCCGGGGCCGCCACAGAGAAGGCTCTTCCCCTGAGTCCGGCCAGACAACATTGTTTAGTTGTTAATTGTTCTGTCGGGAAATTTCTCCTTAGTTCCAGGTTGCTTCTCTCCTTGATTAGTTTCCATTCATTGCTTCTTGTGCTGCCTTCAGGTGCTTTGGAGACTAGCTTGACTCCTTCTTTGTGGCAGCCCCTGAGATATTGAAAGATTTCCATCATGTCACCCCTAGTCCTTTTTTTCATCAAACTAGACATACCCAATTCCTGCAATAAGGACAATGCTTCCAAAACAAACTTACTTATTTATTTATTTATTTAGTCCAATACATAATACACATTGTAGAGAATAGATATGTAATAATATAAATAAAGAAAAGAATAGAAGAAAAGATATAAAAGTATAGGTGAACATATTTGAAAGGAAGAAAAGATAAATGAGATAAGGAGAGACAATTGGACAGGGGACGGAAGGCACACCAGTGCACTTATGCACGCCCCTTACTGACCTCTAAGGAACCTGGAGAAGTCAATCATGGATAGTCTAAGGGAAAAAGTTGGGGGTTACGGGTTGACACTACTGATTCAGGTAATGAGTTCCACGCTTCGACAACTCGGTTGCTGAAGTCATATTTTTTACAGTCAAGTTTGAAGCGGTTAATATTAAGTTTGAATCTGTTGCGTGCTCTTGTTTTGTTGCGATTGAAAGATTGAACTTATGAAAGTGCTTCTAAAAACACCTTAAAGAATTGTTAAATGTTCATGGAAACACATGTGAAGAGTGCATTTGTGCAGATAATGTGATTGCAAGATCTTGCCTGGGCATTTTTAAGTTGCGCACAGCAAAGTAGCCAAGGATATTCATATCCTTTTCTGACACGACTATAAGCAGGAGCTGCATGTTTATCTAAGCCAGAAGTCTTCAAACTTGGCATCTTTAAAACTTGTGGACTTCAACTCCCAGAATTCTAGGAATTGAAATCCACAAGTCTTAAAGATGCCAGGTTTGGGGACCCCTGATCTAAGCAGAGCCAATGGGTGTGTATTCTACAGACTAAGAGTTTTAGAAGGACAGATTTTCAAGTTAGCTTCTATTCCAAATTAACAAAAGCACATGTGACCCCGAACTAGGGTATTTTCAACATTAGTCATGCAATTGGTTGATAGTTTTGTTCCGTTGATCATTCTTGTTAAATTTTCAAATGATTTAATGCTTACTTCCAGTAAATGTAATAAATCAAGAGGAGACCACGAAGTTCAGAATATGTCTAACAGGAATGCAAGATTATTTAATGTGACCAGTATATATTTTTTTTAAAAGACCGTGAAACAAAAATAAATATTTAATGTTAACATCTCCTTTTAGCTAGGCTGAATCATTTTATTTTTGGGGGCATACCAATAGAAACAGAAACATAGAAACATAGAAGATTGACCACAGAAAAAGACCTCATGGTCCATCTAGTCTGCCCTTATGCTATTTCCTTTATTTTATCTTAGGATGGATATATCTTTATCCCAGGTATGTTAAATTCAGTTATTGTGGATTTACTAACCACGTCTGCTGGAAGTTTGTTCCAAGGATCTACTACTTTCAGTAAAATAATATTTTCTCACGTTGCTTCTGATCTTTCCCCCAACTAACCTCACATTATGCCCCCTTGTTCTTGTGTTCACTTTCCTATTGAAAATACTTCCCTCCTGAACCTTATTTAACCCTTTAACTTGCCTTTCATTGAGGACCTGTATACTGCACAAGTCAAAAAGAGGGCGTGGAAAATATTTATTGACCCCTTGCATCTTGGACATAAACGCCTACCCTCAAAACATTGCTACAGAGCACTGCACACCAAGACAACTAGACACAAGAACAGTTTTTCCCCCGAATGCCATCACTCTGCTAAACAAATAATTCCCTCAACACTGTCAGACTTTTTACTAAATCTGCACTTCTATTCTACTAGTTTTTCTCATCATTCCTATCATCATTTTCCTCCCACTTAGGACTGTATGACTGTAACTTGTTGCTTGTATCCTAAGATTTTTATTAGTATTGTTTCTTCATTGCTTATTTGACCCCTATGGCAATCATTAAGTGTTGTACCGCATGATTCTTGACAAATGTATATTTTTCTTTTATGTACACTGAGAGCATATGCACCAAGACAAATTCCTTGTGTGTTCAATCACACTTGGCTAATAAAATTCTATTCTATTTAAATGTTTTGATCATGTCCCCTCTTTCCCTTCTGTCCTCCAGACTATACAGATGGAGTTCATGAAGTCTTTCCTGATCAGTTTTATGTTTAAGACCTTCCACCATTTTTGTAGCCCGTCTTTGGACCTGTTCTATTTTATCAATATCTTTTTGTAGGTGAGGTCTCCAGAAATAATAATGGGAAACAAGTATTTTGAGGCAGAAATGCATTTGTAGGTATCCAGGCTAGATAAACAATAAACACATTGCCTGAATAATGTGTTTAATAATCCAGAACTTTAAAAAACAGTGATTTTCCATCATGGTCAATTAATGCGGCAACCTTTCCCGATACATCCTGTGCAAAATAGTTTTTCTTAATGGCAATAAACCCCTCCCTGATCCAATTTTTTTCAATTGTGTGCAATTCTTCCACAGCTATTTATGTACTAGCCATAAGGATTTAAATATAATGTACAATTCACAGCTAAAGTATGTGTATGTGTTTTAAGATGTAATGAAGACCACCCAGAAGCTTCAACTGATCCAGAATACAAAGTTTTGGATGCCCCAATATGGCCTTCTGAAAGTCTATTGAGACTTGGCTTGTACATTTGGGTCAGGATGGGAGTTGAGCTCAGTTTTTATTTAATAGCAATGAGCCGGAGTAGTGCAATGGTTAGAGTGCAACACTGCAGGCTACTTCAGTTGCTAGCCGTAGTTCCGCAGTTCAAATCTCACCACCGGCTCAGTTGACTCAGCCTTCCATCCTTCCGAGGTGGGTAAAATGAGGACTCAGGTTGATGACCTTTCTTGCCAGTTGTTAAGTGAATCATGCTAGCTGTTAAGCTAGTAACACAGTTGTTAAGTGAAATCTCGCTTCCCCATTGACTTTGCTCATCAGGTTGCAGAAGATGATCACATGACCCCAGAGCCAGTCACCAAGCTTGATCATGTGGCCATGGAGATGCTCCATAGTCATAAGTGTGAAAAACCCTAAAAGATACGGCAAATTGAATGCCTCCATTGAGAGTATTTTGCTCATGCTAGCGTACTTTGCAAAACAATTTTATTTTGAATGGGCAAGCTTTGTTTTGATAGCTTTGTTTAACCTTGCCAGCTAAGCTTACATTTCTTAAAGTACTTGGATTTCTTGAGAATATACACCAATTGTTGTCTTCAAATATGATTATAAATTAAAATCAAACACCCCCCAGTCATTATTTTACATTACCTGCCAGTTTATGGGTGCACATTCGCTCATATTAGGGTTTTATTAGCGTTAGGATGTGTTTAATGTTAAAAATATGAATATTTTTTAAAATAAAACAAACACATTGTTAAGCGCAAAGTATATATTTATATCATGAAAAACAAAAAAAAGCAGTGAAAAATGTATTACATAAAAGAAAATAATGTAACAGAATTTACTACGGTAACTAACATAGGCATGCTCTTATACCTAAAGAAAATATAACATTTATAACTATATATATTTGAGACTTGTGTTTCAGAATTCTCTAATAGAAAACGTTTTAAAATATAGAAGTTTTTCACCCAAAGGAAAAAGTGTCACTTTAGACAAACGTACAAACCCATCTCATGTATAAAAAGTCGCCCCCTCATGATTGCAAGTGAAAGTCATTTTAATATGGATTTTCCATACGTGCAAAAAGATCAGGTACCATTAATTGCTCTTAACCTTGCATTGCTTGAGCTCCAACACTGATTGGTACAACTGTGAACCTACATGATTTATCGAAAAGGTATATATTTTTTCAAAGCATGTTGCCAAACATACACAAGAATTCATAAGATTTCATCACTTTTTGAACACACTGTACTTAAAAAAATATCTAGAAGCCATAAAGTTAGGACAGTAAATCTGTTTAAATATATACACCAGTCAACACAAAATACTACCTATAACACTTTTTTTTTCTTTCGCATTTCAATACCTTAAAAAGAGTAAGCCACTTTGTCAAATAATAGACTTGAATTAAAAAAACATGTAATAGCATCTGAGTTTGTTTTTCTTCTGCCAACAGTACAGAGCGATTGCTAAGGCACATTTCCCACCTAACAGGCTTAAAGAGTAACTTGGGTTAAGTACTTTACAGAAGGCTTAGTGTTGAGAGGAGAGCTTTAGCTAACTACAGTGGTACCTCATCTTACGAACGCCTCTTCTAACGAACTTTTCAAGATACGAACCCGGTGTTTAAGATTTTTTTGCCTCTTCTTCCGAACTATTTTCACCTTACGAACCCAAGCAGCTGCTGCTGGGATGAAGGGGTTTCTTTTCCCCCCCTTTTTTGAAGAAAGAAAAGGGAGGGGCAGCTTGGAGGAGTAAAGATTTTGCATGCTTGCAAAGGCACTGAAACGGTGTCTTTTTAAGAAAGAAAAGGGAGGGGCAGCTTGGAGGAGTAAAGATTTTGCATGCTTGCAAAGGCACTGAAACGGTGTCTTTTTAAGAAAGAAAAGGGAGGGGCAGCTTGGAGGAGTAAAGATTTTGCATGATTGCAAGGGCACTGAAACGGTGTCTTTTTAAGAAAGAAAAGGGAGGGGCAGCTTGGAGGAGTAAAGATTTTGCATGCTTGCAAAGGCACTGAAACGGTGTCTTTTTAAGAAAGAAAAGGGAGGGGCAGCTTGGAGGAGTAAAGATTTTGCATGCTTGCAAAGGCACTGAAACGGTGTCTTTTGAAAAAAGAAAAGGGAGGGGCGCCTCCCTTGCCTTTCTTCCCACTCACCCTTTAGCCTAGCCTTGCTTCTTCCACCCGCCCCCTTGAGCTGCTCCTCCCTGCCCTCTGTTCGCCTCCCTTCTAAAGTTTGGGATTTTCCTGAAGGATTTGCACGCATTATTTGCTTTTCCATTGATTCCTATGGGAAACATTGTTTCATCTTACGAACTTTTCACCTTACAAACCTCCTCCTGGAACCAATTAAGTTCGTATGATGAGGTACCACTGTACTTCTCTAGCAGTGCTACTCAAATATAGTTTGAGCTGTGTAGTGTAGTGTACGAGAAACAAAAATCAGGGGGGGGGAATGTTCCAACTTTAAAGCTATAACCAAGTAAAGCAACCAAGAACGATTACAGGGTGGAGGAAATCAGAAGTTCCTATTTGATGTTCAAACAGGGGCAGATGGTCCTCCCATTTATGTAAA
The DNA here is from genome assembly GCF_031021105.1 of Erythrolamprus reginae. NCBI lineage: Eukaryota > Metazoa > Chordata > Lepidosauria > Squamata > Dipsadidae > Erythrolamprus > Erythrolamprus reginae. Next base: position 16,291,151 of record NC_091953.1, on the reverse strand, counting down.
AAAAAACCAAATGCAAGACTTGAGAATTTCTCACCCTTTCTGCTGTTTGGAACACTAATAGAATCAAAATTAATTTCAGTTGGCTTTCAAGTATTTATTGGAAAGGGTGGGGAGGTTAAAAAAAACCCAAAGAACCAGAGGAATCCTCTTAATAGCATCGAGAATCTGCTCCAAGTCCCCATTCCCATGTTGATATGGCATTGCAGAAGAAAAATAATTCGTTAAGCTGTGGCTTATCGGCATACACAAAACTGGAGGCTGCAACTGTTTAACTTCATCCTCGTGTCAACTAAAAAGGGGCACATGGCTAAAACCCAGCATTATGCTTCTTGACCTCTCTTCCACGTACCCACAAAATCTTTCCCCAAAGAGCCAATCCCTTTAGAGCAGAATTGGAGGGTGAATAGATGGTGTCCGCGGGAGAGGACATTTCCTGCTTTCACGAGACATCGAACGGAAATAACTTTTACCAACTTGGGCAAAGAATCGGATTCCGCCCAATTTTTTTTTAAAGCATGTCCTAGTCCAGGGGTGTCAAACTTAAGTTACATTGAGGGCTGCATCAGGGTCGCGTTTGATCTTGGAGGGGGGGGGGCAGGGTGGATGTGGCTAACTCAATGTCACTCATGTCAGAAGCGGCTCAAGCGCTATGCCAAAAAAAAGGGGGGGCTTCCCCCCCAAGGTCCGTTTTTGCTGGCAGCGGCATAGCAAGTGAGTCCAGGGCGGTCCTGTAGCCCAGATATAAGCATCCCACGGGCCGGATTTGGCCCTTGAACCTTGAGTTTGACACCCCTGTCCGAGTCTGAAAATTATACCCTGAATTTCAGGTTTAAAGTTTTCTTGATGGTTAATATTATAAACTCTTGCAATAAAGGCAACAAATTAATGGGAATGTTGACAGACCTACAAGGCACTTATTGGTGCCAATGCTTTTAAAGGAAAAAGAAAAAAGGCATCATAGCTTATATTTCAACATGGGGCATTTTGTTCATTTAAAATACTCTTCAGAATACCATGATTCATACAAACAACTTTGAGAATAATCCATTCCTGCTAAAAGTAAAAGTTATAGATATACACTCATTCTTTGACTTCAGTGCTAATCACTACAACTAAAATACATGGCCAACTACATGCTCATGTTGCCATCTATCACATATCTTTACAGTCTTCTAAGCAGGGGTGAAACCCAGCAGGTTCTAACTGGTTCGAGAGAACCGGTAGCAGGAATTTTGAATAGTTTGGAGAACCGGCAAATACCACCTCTGCCTGGCCCCAGAGTGGGATGGGGATTTTGCAGTATCCTTCCCCTGCCACGCCCACCAAGCCACACCCTGCCACGCCCACAGAACCGATAGTTTTAAAAAACATGGATTTCAACACTGCTTCTAACTATACAATGGACTTATTTTTCGGTACGCTTTTGATACAGTTTAACTTTAGTGTTCCCATTGCTAATATTGTAAACTCACCTGACAGTGCAGACAGTATTATGAAGAAACTATGTACAGGAAAACATCATTTTCTTTTCATTGGGGACACTTGATTCTCAAGCCAACAATTTCATCAAAATTAAAAAGCTGTCCCCAATGATAACAATAACTGTCCTTTGATTAAAAACTCAGTATAAGGTTTACTGTGTTCAAAGCTCAGGGTAAAAGCCAGACAGTTGGCCATTCTTAAATTTATTTTAAATGTTAAATACTTTAAAAACTCCTTCCAGAATATGGGAGACTAATGTCAAAATAAGTACATTTAGGTAAAGAATTCTGTAAGAAGAGGAAGTTTCTTTAAATTCTGGATACAGGGATAAAACTTAAGCCAATGGCTCCTTAATCTAATGAATACATTCAAAGTTATCTTTTTAAAAGCTGTAAGTAAAACACAGAACTACTGATATTAACTGGCTATACTAGCTTAATATAAAAAAAAATTCATTCAGACTTAAATAAGAGTAGGTGAAGTCAGGAAATTTAGATTTCACTATTTAAAAATATTAAAACAAAAAACAACAAATACATACAACAGAACCAGAAAAAGTTCCTTTCCTAATCTACTGCTATGATTAAAAATAGATCTAAAATTTGGAAAACAAAAGCTAAAGAGACAACAAGCACGACCCATGTTTTCGTATAAAAGGGCTTTTTTATGATGCTGTAAAATGTGAGCAAACTAACGGAGGGAATTAACAAGCTGCCAATGGGCACAATCCAACAGCCATCCTTGGCATGTGTCAATTTTGTTCAATATAGATCAAGCAGCATGAAGAACTGTACCCAACACTAAAATGTCTGATGATTTGTGCCCAACAATAAAACATTTTATGCTTTCTTTCCAAATTAATATGGACACACATACCCCGTCCCCCATCGGATACAGTACGTCGTTTTTGGCTTGGTGGGCCAGTTAAGGGTTGTTGGGTTTTTTTTGCCAACACACAAAAGCTGAAGCTCCACAACATCCTTAGTTAAAGAAAAGGACAAGCAACAGAAAGCAGGGCAAAAGGAATGGTAGACATCATCCAGAAATATAGCTGGTCTCTTTCTCTCTCTCTTTCTTTCCCAACTTTCCCATCCTCTCCCTGTCCATTACCACCATGCTGAACAGTAGTTGCAACAGAAAAAACAACAACAACAATAATAGAATTCTTCAGAGTCAATGTGAAAGAGGTCAGCGATATAACAGCAGCGATTGGACAAAAAAAAAGTAAGAAGAAGAGAGAGAACCAAACATTGGATCAACAAAATCTGAAGTATTTTGTTCAGTAAAATGTTTTCCTCTCTGATCATAAGCCAAGATGCCTTTATGATACTGTTCTCAACAAAGGTACATGTCTTATCTCCTTAGATCCTTCAAAGACTTCAAATTCCATCTCCCTGAGGCCCCTATAACCAGGTAAGAAAGCTTTCTTTATCTAGCTTGGTGGCTGCCAGCACAGATTCCATGTCATTAAGGATATCGGAGCTCAAAGCTTCTTGTAGGCTTGGCATCAGTTCCTCTCCTTCTATATTCATCGCATCGCTTTCCAGTGTTCCAAGGTCCACATTAGTCCCCGGAATGGCTTCAAGGTAGTCTGGAAAGCGGTTCTGATGGGAGGGGATGGAGCTTTGGTTGATAGTGTCACCTACGATACGCAATGAATGCAAAACAGGGCATTAAGCACATATATTTAAATGACTATTATTATTATTATTATTATTATTATTATTATTATTATTATTTATTAGATTTGTATGCTGCCCCTCTCTGTAGACTCGGGGCGGCTCACAACAATAACAAAAACAATGTAAGAGCAAATCTAATAATTTAAAAACACTAAAAAACCCATTATTAAAAGCAAGCATACACACAAACATACCACGTATAAACTGTATAGGCCCACATTTCCCTCTAAGATGAGCAGTGAGCAATGGCTCACTTAAAAATCATCATCAACTCAGAGTTTTTCAAACCTGCCCAGAAGCCGAGAGGGAAAGAGTGAGAGGGAGAGAGTGCCGCCCAGTCCCGAAGGGACTGCCGCTCAGACACTATACTTTTCCGCCCCCCCCCCCCCCCAGAAAATTAGAGGGAACACTGTATAGGCCTGAGGGAGATGTCTCAGTTCCCCCATGCCTGACAGCAGAGATGGGTCTTAAGAACTTTACGAAAGGCAAGGAGGGTGGGGACAGTTCTGATCTCTGGGGGGAGCTGGTTCCAGAGGGTCGGGGCTGCCACAGAGAAGACTCTAAATATTGCTCATTTGAAGCTATCCCCAACCTATGCAGCAGCATCACAACATCATAAATCATGAAGACCCCCTACTGCAACAGTGCCTTTGAAGAAAGGAAGGCATCAACTGATAGCAAGAACAACTGCCAATCCATTCCGAGATAACTTGCAACAACTGTCGCTCAAGAAAGAGAAAAATCAAAGCCAGGTTTCTCTTCTGAAACTTCCAGAAGCCCACAATAAAAGGTCCATAAAAGGAAGGTTATCAATTTAAAACCCCTACTTGTCATCCCCCCTTCTTTTAGCATATTGTTGTTTAGATTGCAAAAAAGGAATTGTCTAACGATTGCTCTTGCAGGACACTCTGGGAGTCTTTTCAAGATTAAGGCTAAAAATTAAAATTAAAATAATTTTATAAATAATATAAAAGGATTAAAACAAATAAATTTATAACCTGCATGACTGCAATCAGAATAATTTTTAATTTATTTTATTTATTTATTTATTTGTTTGGATTCCTATGCCGCCCATGTCTCTCGACTCAGGATGGCTTACAAAAACAGGAATAAATTCAAAATGCAACATGTAAAAATTCAAATATAAAAACTAATGCTAAAACCCCAAGGTTGTTAAAAACTAAACACCCACATTCATCCTATCACACTCATACATAATGGTGTTCATTTATCAATCTGAAGGGAAATACAAAACTTTAAAAACTGAAACCACGGAGCCAGGCTGCAGAACTTCTACAGCAGTAAATTAGGAAATATTTCAGATTTGCAGCTCAAAAATATCCAGCCCATTTTAAACTAAAGACATCATAACAAATATTGTTGTCAAAATCACTACAAATCCAAAGCATTTTTCCCCATTTACAAATGATATGTTTTGTGCAGCACGCTGTGGTCATATATGAGTCGCCCAGAAAGCAATGAACCACATTTTTTTTCTGAGCCTACAGTAATGGTACGAATGCGAAACTTCAGATATAATTACAGTGGTACCTCAAGATACGAACCTCTCGTCTTACGAACAACTCGAGATACGAACCCGGGGTTCAGAAAAAATTTGCCTCTTCTTACGAAGTTTTTTCATGTTACGAACGCCAAACCCGAACTTCCGGGTTTGGCGTTCAGCTTCAGGAGACGGCTGGGAAGCCACCCGGCTGTTTTAAAAGGTCACAGCCGGGCTGGAGGGCTTCCCAGCAACCACCCGAACCCTGAACTTTAGCCAAACTTCCGGGTTCGGGGTTCGGGAGGTTTCTGGGAAGCCCCCCAGCCCGGCTGTGACCTTTTAAAACAGCCGCGCGGCTCCCCAGCAGTCTCCGAACGCAGAACGCAGTTTGCTCTCCGGAACCGGGAAGTTTGGCAAAATTTCGGGGTTCGGGAGGCTGCTGGGAAGCCCCGCAGCCCGGCTGTCACAACAACCGGGAGGCTTCCGCCTTTGGGTTTTCGGCTCGGGGGAGCAGGAGGACCTTCCTAACTCCCTCCTCCCCAGCCGAAAACACAAAGGCGGTCTGATGCCGCCCGCTTGACCCAGGAGACATTCAGGGCGTGGAGGGTTTCTTAGCTTTCCTCTTCCCCATTCTCCGTGAAAGCTGGAGGACAAATAGAGAAGAAACGGTGAAGAGAAGAACCTCCTTGAAAGGATGAGGACACATGGAGATCAAACTGGGAAGAGGAGAGGTGAAAAACCCTCCGTGGAAGGTTGGGGACACATGGAGATCAAACTGGGAAGAGGAGAGGTGAAAAACCCTCCGTGAAAGGTTGGGGACACATGGAGATCAAACTGGGAAGAGGAGAGGTGAAAAACCCTCCGTGAAAGGTTGGGGACACATGGAGATCAAACTGGGAAGAGGAGAGGTGAAAAACCCTCCGTGAAAGGTTGGGGACACATGGAGATCAAACTGGGAAGAGGAGAGGTGAAAAACCCTCCGTGAAAGGTTGGGGACACATGGAGATCAAACTGGGAAGAGGAGAGGTGAAAAACCCTCCGTGAAAGGTTGGGGACACATGGAGAGCAAACTGGGAAGAGGAGAGGTGAAAAACCCTCCGTGAAAGGTTGGGGACACATGGAGAGCAAACTGGGAAGAGGAGAGGTGAAAAACCCTCCGTGAAAGGTTGGGGACACATGGAGAGCAAACTGGGAAGAGGAGAGGTGAAAAACCCTCCGTGAAAGGTTGGGGACAGATGGAGATCAAACTGGGAAGAGGAGAGGTGAAAAACCCTCCGTGAAAGGTTGGGGACACATGGAGATCAAACTGGGAAGAGGAGAGGTGAAAAACTCTCCCTGAAAGGTTGGGGACACATGGAGATCAAACTGGGAAGAGGAGAGGTGAAAAACCCTCCGTGAAAGGTTGGGGACACATGGAGATCAAACTGGGAAGAGGAGAGGTTAAAAACCCTCCGTGAAAGGTTGGGGACACATGGAGAGCAAACTGGGAAGAGGAGAGGTGAAAAACCCTCCCTGAAAGGTTGGGGACACATGGAGATCAAACTGGGAAGAGGAGAGGTGAAAAACCCTCCGTGAAAGGTTGAGGACACATGGAGATCAAACTGGGAAGAGGAGAGGTGAAAAACCCTCCGTGAAAGGTTGAGGACACATGGAGATCAAACTGGGAAGAGGAGAGGTGAAAAACCCTCCGTGAAAGGTTGAGGACACATGGAGATCAAACTGGGAAGAGGAGAGGTGAAAAACCCTCCGTGAAAGGTTGAGGACACATGGAGATCAAACTGGGAAGAGGAGAGGTGAAAAACCCTCCGTGAAAGGTTGAGGACACATGGAGATCAAACTGGGAAGAGGAGAGGTGAAAAACCCTCCGTGAAAGGTTGAGGACACATGGAGATCAAACTGGGAAGAGGAGAGGTGAAAAACCCTCCGTGAAAGGTTGAGGACACATGGAGATCAAACTGGGAAGAGGAGAGGTGAAAAACCCTCCGTGAAAGGTTGAGGACACATGGGGATCAAACTGGGAAGAGGAGAGGTGAAAAACCCTCCGTGAAAGGTTGAGGACACATGGAGATCAAACTGGGAGATCAACCTTTCATGGAGGGTTTTTCACCTCTCCTCTTCCCAGTTTGCTTTTTGCGGGTTTTTTTTCTTGTTGCACGGATTAATTGACTTTACATTGTTTCCTATGGGAAACAATGTTTCGTCTTACGAACCTTTCGTCTTACGAACCTCCCCCTGGAACTAATTAGGTTCGTATCTTGAGGTACCACTGTATTTGAATTGTCAGGAGTGCGTGTGTAAATTTTGTGTTTCTTCTGACAGATAGCGTAGCTGCAGCAGTGTTTTGAAATGGCATCTGTAAGTGATGTACGTTACAAGCAGTGTGTCGTCATTGAATTTCTCATTGCGGAGGAAATAACTGTTGGGAACATTCACAAACATTTGTGTAGAGTTTATGGAGAATCTGCAGTCGACAGAAGTACGGTTAGTCGCTGGGCACAGAGAGTGAGGCTATTAGAAGAACAGAACAGACGAACAGAGGGTGAGGCCGTTAGAACAAGGAGTGGTACCGATAGGGCATAGATACCCTTGTGTCTAGCTGGAGGAAGGCCATAGAACGGGGCGGAGATTATGTGGAAAAATAGGGAGTGTGGAAGAAACACCATTCTTTCTTGTGTGTATGTTTCATTGTGTTCAATAAATAATTGTTGAAGAAAAAAATGTGGTGCATTACTTTCTGGGCGACACTCATAGCTTGTTCTCTTATGTGTGTACCTTTCTGTCTCCTGACAATTTCAACTGTCTCACTAATATTTATTCTACTGCAACCAACCCCTCTCCATCTTCCTGCTAGTTAAACAAGGTACAAAAAGCATCAGTCAGACAGAAACCTGAAGGCAATGCCCCTCACCTGTATCCATTTCATCAACGCTATTAAGGAAGTCATCTGGAGTTCTAGGAACACTGTAACTGCTCATGCTGAGGCCACTGTCTGTACTCTCATCTCTGGAGTGATATGTTCCACTGTAAGGGAAATGCTATGTTAATTTAAGTTACTGATGGAAAGAACAGCCAGCATTTATCATCAAAAGGGTTCGTTTTTCACAGCCAGGGTTGAATGATGTTCTCCTCGTAAAATCACATATTAGATTAGATTAGATTAGATTTATTGGATTTATATGCCGCCCCTCTCCGCAGACTCGGGGCGGCTCACAACAATGGCAAAAAACAGTACATAGTGACAAATCCAATACCCATCAATTTTAAGTTAAGAAATTCATAAAACAATCCCAATATATATTAAAAACAAGCACACTATCAATCAAACACCAAAACAACATGGGCAAGGGGGAGATGTTTCAGTTCCTCCATGCCTGACGGCAGAGGTGGGTTTTAAGGAGTTTACGAAAGGCAAGGAGGGTGGGGGCAATCCTAATCTCAGGGGGGAGCTGGTTCCAGAGGGTCGGGGCCGCCACAGAGAAGGCTCTTCCCCTTGGTCCCGCCAGACGACATTGTTTAGTCGATGGGACCCGAAGAAGGCCGACTCTGTGGGACCTAACCGGTCGCTGGGATTTGTGTGTCAGAAGGCGGTCCCGAAGATATTCTGGTCCGGTGCCATGAAGGGCTTTATAGGTCATAACCAATATTGAAACAAGTGTGTGTAGGAGAAGTCTTTAAACCTACAGTTCAGCAGGTCTCAAGTCTCACAATGCAGCCTACAGTGCAGCATGTGGCATCCATTCCCAGAGCAATAAATTCCGGCCGCAACCTTGACTAATCTTTGCTGCTACCACATTAACTTCCCAAATGTTATGATGCTGCAATGTTCTAAAATGATAAGTCTGTGTGACCCTCAATTAGAAAAAAATTAATAAATTCACCGGAGTTAGTAATGACAGAGCTCTGCTAGGGCAGCATATTTTTTTAAAAAAAAAAGTTGGCAAAGCCTTCTAATTTGCTTATGTGTTCTTGAGAATTCTAAAATAAATATTCCATCTGTCCATCCATTACCCTGGGGGGGGAGTCATTGACCCCCTCAGAGAGGGTCTGCAACTTGGGCATCCTCCTCGATCCACAGCTCACATTAGAGAAACATCTTTCAGCTGTGGCGAGGGGGGCGTTTGCCCAGGTTCGCCTGGTGCGCCAGTTGCGGCCCTATCTGGACCGGGACTCACTGCTCACAGTCACTCTTGCCCTCATCACCTCGAGGCTCGACTACTGTAACACTCTCTACATGGGGCTACCTTTGAAAAGTGTTCAGAAACTCCAGATCGTGCAGAATGCAGCTGCGAGAGCAATCATAGGCTTCCCTAAATATGCCCATGTCACACCAACACTCTGCAGTCTGCATTGGTTGCCGATCAGTTTCCGGTCAGAATTCAAAGTGTTGGTTATGACCTAAAAAGCCCTTCATGGCACCAGGCCAGATTATCTCAGGGACCGCCTTCTGCCGCACGAAGCCCAGCCACCAGTTAGGTCCCACAGAGTGGGCCTTCTCCGGGTCCCATCAACTAAACAATGTCGGTTGGCGGGGCCCAGGGGAAGAGCCTTCTCTGTGGCGGCCCCGGCCCTCTGGAACCAACTCCCCCAAGAGATTAGAATTGCCCCCACCCTCCTTGCCTTTCGTAAGCTCCTGAAAACCCACCTCTGCCGTCAGACATGGGGGAATTAAGATAATCTTTCCCCATAGGCTTCTACAATTTATGCATGGTATGTTTGTATGTATGATTGGTTTTTATAAAAAGGGTTTTTAGCTGTTGTAGTATTGGAGTTTTTACATTCTGTTTTTTGTCACTGTTGTTAGCCGCCCCGAGTCCATGGAGAGGGGCGGCATACAAATGCAATAAATAAATAAATAAATGAATGAATGAATGAATGAATAAATAAATAAATGAATAAATAAATATGTTTCTAATATGTATTTGCTGTCTGTAAACTGGTTTGAGTCACTTGAGTGAAGCAGTATCAAAATTGCATAAACAAACAAAACTGCAATTTAGTTTACACATGATTATGCTATTGACTGCCCCACTGCGAAAGTGTGAAGATAGTCCTTGATTTATAGCAGTTCGTTTAGTGACGGTTCAAAGTTACAATGACACTGAAAAAAATGACTTATGACTTTGTTCCATACTTGCAACTAATATTGCAGGATGCCCATGGTCACTTGATCAAAATTCAAATGCTTAACAACTGGTTCATGTGTATGACAGTTGCAGTGTCCTGGGATCATGTCACCCCTTTCTGTGACCTTCAGACAAACAAGGTGTATGGGGAAGCCATATTTACTTGACAAGGAAGTTGAGCTGCGGTGGTGCAGTGTTTAGAATACAGTACACTAAGCTTCTGCTGCTGCCTGAAATTTGGCAGTTCAAATCTCACCACCGGCTCATGGTTGACTCAGCCTTCCATCCTTCCAAGATGGGTAAAATTAGGACCCAGATTGTTGGGGGGCAATATGTTGATTCTGTAAAGGTCTTAGAGAGGACTGTAAAGCACTGTGAAGTGGTATATAAGTCTAAGTGCCATTCCTATCGCTATCTTTTTCTTTTATGTACGCTGAGAGCATATGCACCAAGACAAATTCCTTGTGTGTCCAATCACACTTGGCCAATAAAATTCTATTCTATTCTATTCTGTTCTATTCTATTAAATAGCTGCAAGAAAGATTGTAAAATGGGGCAAAATATACTTAACAAATATCTCTTAGCAAAAGAAATGTTGGCTCATTTGTGATTGTAAGTCAATGACTACCTGCATTTTAATAATGTACTTGTTCCACAATGGTTGACATTTAACTATAATATACAAAGACATATAGCATACACAAGGGCTCCAGATATATCCAGAGTTTAGAGGTAGTGCCCATAATTGAATTTAGAATTTTGTAGGATTGCCATTAAGAAAATTCTGAAAATACTATTTACGGTATATAATGGTAGGGCAAGGAGGAAAGCCCTTGAGAAATAGCAAAATTCATTAAAAAGGAGTAATTTTTTTCTGTGGATTGACTTATGTTTGAAAAATAAGACTCCAGTCCTTGAATGAAACAATATCCAATTAACCAACAATAGCTAGCATTTTTCAGTTGTTTTGTGTGTATTGATGTCCCATTTTTAACCTTATCTATTCAAAAATTAGAAGGATTAAAACTCACAAACCTGTTTACTAGTAACTGGAGGCTGCATAAATTAACACCAGAAAAAAATAGCCTGCTTGCCTTTGTAATGTGATATGCTAAATCTTATCAACATTTCCTGTGTGTCAGTGATTTAAAGAATAAAATTTAAACCAGGAATACTGCAAAGTCCTTTAAGACAGCCCTGCAGCAAGTTCAGTGTTAGCTTTTGAAAAGGTTTCCTGAGTTGCTGTGCACCAATTGACTTGTGCCTGGGAGCACACATTAGAACTCTGAAGACAAATCTTTCCTACAAGTCTGAACAGTTGACTTCTACAGATCTTAATCTTCAGGGTTTTTGGGGGGAAGAAATGCGAGAGTAAACTAGATTTGCCCTGTAAGAAAATACCCTTTTACAGCTGCAGTTCTTGGAACAGACCGAAGTCCCAAACAGGATTATAGAAACCAAACAGAAATTTGAAAAATCATTCGTTTAGGTGAAATGAAACCACTGGTAGCTACTGACACCAACCTGTTAAGAAAGGGATCTGAGCTATTTGTGGTCATTGTTCTGAGTTCTTGAGACATTCCGGGAGAGGATACTCGATTCTGGGTGCCATCTTGTTCCATACTGGGTAGCTGACTACGGAGAGCCAATTCCTGCCAATTAAGAAATGATGGTATTCATAACTCACATTCAAAGTTCAATGCTCAGTTACAACATTGGAGGAAGACTGTTGCAGTATAGCATAAAATATGTTAGAATAGGATTGTATTATAATTATATATATCTGGACCTCTAGTATAAAAATGCTCTATATAACCCAGGACAGGAGGGCACTAAACTTGCCTAATCTGCATTCCTGGCAATTACTACAAGGAAACGAAAGGGCTAAATAAACATCTCACAATAAACAAAGTTTACATCACTCCGGACAGATACGATCAAAGGGGGACAGGACAAAAGGGGTAATTAAGGAAGATTAGTGAGATAAGGCAGAAGGCTTCAGAGAAATTAGGTGTGAGGAACATCTGCTCTTAGGAAGAGTTTTCTAGGAAATTGTTTCTTGATATCTATGACACTATTTCTTTACTGCTAATATACGAGATTTCAAAAGTTAAGACAAGTCTCTTACCAGCTATGAGTAGTTGCTATGCTACTCATGGCATTTTATAGGCTACCCCTAACACAAGCACCCAACTATGCCCCTGAATATCAGCTGTTGGAGAAATTACCTTATTTTTCACTCTATAAGATGCATCCCGCCCCCAATCAAAATGAATAGAAACAGCGCTGGTCCTTTGGTGAATAGCAGCTGGTCCTTGGTGACAGGGTCCTTTTACAGTGGTGCACCCCGCCTCCTTTATCTCTTTTCCGGAGTGCAGGAGTCAATAGGCAGAGCTGGCATGTGAGAGGACACCTATCTGCTCCACCCAATATATTTTTTACTTATTTCTCTTCTCTAAACACAGGTGCGTCTTATGGTCAGGTGTATCTTTATAGTGTGAAAAATATAGTAAGTGGGAAAGTACTAATGTACTCATCTCCTAAACTTCTCAAGAGGCATCTGGTTGGCAGATGTGAAAAGGGGCGTTGGTCTTACCTGATATGCCTCTTCTTGTAGGTTGGAGCTAACCTCCAAGAATGGGATGACACCATCCCTTCAGCCAATGAGGACTGAGTCTTGTCAAATTGTATATCTTTAATTCCCCCTCTTTGGCAAAGGATGATGGACAGACTCGGAGTGTAGCTCCCGAAGTCAAAACAAAGAAGGTAACAATTTGATGACCAAAGTCCAGATCAGATTAATTCTGGGTGGGATTGAAGGTTAGCTCCACCCTACGAAAAGAGGCATATCGTGTAAGATCAACGCCCTTCTCCACAGTGGGTGGAGCTAATCTCCAAGAATGGGACATACCAAAGCAATCTGTCCGTTGGGAGGGCTGGCTGGCTTCCTCAGTCCCCACGTTGGAGAACTCTGCGACCAAACACCACCTCAGCCGACGCAAAAATGTTAATTTTGTATTGGCAGATAAAGGGAATTGGTGAAGCCCCAAGTGGCTGCTCGGCAGACCTCTTCAATGGATGCATGAGTGGATCACGCCACCGTTGTTGCAGCACTATGGGTTGAGTGCGCTGTCATCCTGGTTGGTCATGGCAAAGACTGCAGGTCATATGCCTTCACTATTGCCCTATGCAGCTAGCGCCCCACGGTGGAGGAAGACACCTTTTCTCCCAAGGAAGTGGGTTGAAAAGAGACAAAAAGCATCTCGGTTCTGCACAAGGTAGAAGTGCACTTGAAGTAACATCAAGCTTGTGCCACTCTCTCTCTAATGAGTGCAAAGGATTGGGGCAAAAATTGGGTAGGACAATTTCCTGTGAAAATAAGAATTTATTTTGGGGATAAACTTGGGGTTCAGTTGGAGGATCACTCAAACAGAATGAAATGTACAGAGATCCCACCAATTGACAATGCAGCAAGCTCAGAGATTCTCTGAGCAGAGGTAATCACCCCTAGAAACACCACCTTACAGGTAAGGTGGCAAAATGAAGTGGTCCTCAGGGGCTCCTCTCAGTGAAAGGGGGACCTTTGAAAGCTCCCAAGTCGGGTGTTGATGAATGATGTGGGGCACAAATTCACCTCCCCTTTCAAGAATCTTCACAACAGGGAATGTTGAGATAAGGAATCCAGCGAACCTCAAGACAAAACGGAAGAGAACGCCACCACTTCTCAGCAAAGCATGTTGGACAAAAATCCCTTGTTTAGCCCATGCTGCAATAATCTGAGGATGTTGGCAAAGAGAGATCAACAGGGGAATGCCCCTCCCCTCTCGCAATGGGGAGAAACCTCCTAGATATCATTGTCCACAATGGTTAGATCTGGATTGTCCTAAGACATAGCTTTTTCAAGGGGTGTAGAGAGGTCACCTCAGCTTGGCTAATGTCCTAGTCACGCCTGGCTGCTGATGAATGGCCACCTGGAGAGCATGACAAGGTAGCAGGCTGTTGTGGCTGGACTTGGTACAAATCTTCTCCAGCGCCTTAGCCCTGTGACTTTCATCCCTCAGAGTGGCCCTTGAGACCTTGGCAGGGTCGATGGAAGCATATGAATGCTGTTGGTGGGTCCCCTCCCTATAAGAGGACAATCCAGCCATGTCAAGAGAGTCCTCTTGGACTGAGGCCATTGGCAGCTTATGCTGGCTCTTGCCGGCCTCTGCCATTTCTAGGCCACAGGTTAAAAGTAACAAATAATAACCAAAAATGACTTAGACTACTTTGAAATAGCCATTGTCCTTCACAAAATGGCCACCGCTATACTTAATTAGCCTAGATGGGCCTAACATGGCCGCCTCCTCGCTCAAAATGGCCACTGCTACAACTGTCCTGTCTAGGCTGGTGTAAAATGGCCACCGGTGTAGTCCATATGGCCACTGTCTCACAATGTGAGCTGCCGCTTTTTTGCTTGATCACGCCCATTACAGAAAGAGCACAAGACTGACAGGTTTAATCCAGAAGTGTAACTCCTCTTGCGAGGGCGATAATTGAGATGAGTCTAGCAGCAAGATATTCAGCTGAAATACTGGCAGCAAACATTGGCCTGTGGGGCCAAAACCCCTATGCCGAAGGGTAGATGACAACCAGCCACTCAAGCACAATAGCTTCTGCTGCAATAGTTCAAGTCCGTGCCGTCACCCCCTAACTCAGAGGTAGACAAAGTTGGCTCTTTTAAGACATATGGACTTAATAATAATAATTAATAATTTATTGGACTTGTATGCCGCCCCTCTCCGAAGACTCGGGGCGGCTCACAACAATAATAAAACAATATAGCAGTAAAACAAATCCAATATTAAAAAACATATATAAAACCCCAGCAGTTAAAACCATACAGCACATACATACCAAACATAAAATATAAAAGCCTGGGGGAGGATGTCTTAGTTCCCCATGCCTGGCGATATAGGTGGGTCTTAAGTAATTTGCGAAAGACAAGGAGGGTGGGGGCTGTTCTAATCTCTGGGGGGAGTTGATTCCATAGGGCCGGGGCCGCCACAGAGAAGGCTCTTCCCCTGGGGCCCGCCAAACGACATTGTTTGGTTGATGGGACCCGGAAAAGGCCAACTCTGTGGGACCTTATCGGCCGCTGGGATTCGTGCGGTAGAAGGGGGTTCCGGAGGTACCACCTTCAACTCCCAGAATTCCTGAGCTAGCATGATTGGTTCAAGAATTCTGGGAGTTGAAGTCCACAAGTCATAGAAGAGCCAACTTTGCCTATTCCTGCCCTTGCCAGGCGGTAATGGAGCACAAGACTCCCCTGGCCATTGGTTACACAAGTGTAACAGCTTTAGTGACAGTTGAGCCTGATCAGTGACAGCGAGCATTCAAAATACTGTCTAGGCCAGGCCACTACGCCTCACACTGAGCCACAGAGCAGAGCAAGCTCCTAAGACTGAAATCGGAAGGGAATCTCTCCCCCCCCCCCCCCCCATTTGGTAATGGCCTTCATTTCGAGGCTCGGCAAGTGGGAAGAACCGAAGCCCTCGCTGTGTTTGACCCAGCAAACTCTGATGGAAGCAAGTCAGCTGGGGAGATGGCAGAAACTCGATGATTGATGAGGTGGAAAAATACCTCAAAAGAATGGTAGTGGGAAATCATGCATGCTATTCAGGCCAAGGACTGAGTCAAAGAGGGTGAATTAAGACAGGAGGACAAATTTGACAGACTCAGTCCTCATTGGCTGAAGGGACGTTGTCATCCCATTCTTGGAGGTTAGCTCCACCCACTATGGAGAACAGAAGGATGAACCGGACTCAATAGTGTCAACCCCTAACCACCAACATTTCTCCCTTAGACTATCCACGATTGACCTCTCCAGGTTCCTAAGAGGTCAGTAAGGGGCGTACAGAAGTGCACTAGTGTGCCTTTCTTCCCCTGTCCAATTGTCTTTCCTTTATCTCATATCTCATATATATTTTCTTCCTTTCATATATCTTGTTCTCTATTTTTACATATTATGTTTATATATATTACTTCATGTCTATTCTCTTCCATATGTACAGTGTTCCCTCGATTTTCGCGGGTTCAAACTTCGCGGAATGTCTATACCACGGTTTTCCAAACATATTAATTAAAAAATACTTTGCGGTTTCCCCCCCTATACCACGGTTTTTCCTGCCCGATGACGTCATATGTAATTGCCAAACTTTCGTCTGCCTTTAAAAAACATTTTTTAAAATAAACTTTAATAAATAAACATGGTGAGTAATAATCTACATGGTTGCTAGGGGAATGGGAAATTGTAATTTAGGGGTTTAAAGTGTTAAGGGAAGGCTTGGGATACTTTTCATAGCCAAAAATAGTGTATTTACTTCCGCATCTCTACTTCGCGGAAATTCGACTTTCGCAGGCGGTCTCGGAACGCATCCCCCGCGGAAATCGAGGGAACACTGTATTGTGTATTGGACAAACGAATAAATAAATAAATAAATAAATAAATAAATAAAGTAAGTCTTTGATCAGAAGCATCAGAACTCACAGTGTTTTTACTTATCCATTTACCTTACTTTCTTAACATTTGGATTCCTTTTTGTGTACATACACACTTATCGTGGTATAGTGACAAATAATTTGAGAAACAATTTAAATGGTGGAGCTGCAGAAAAAAATTAATAAATCGAAGCAACCTTGCAGAGAAAAAAAACCTAAGACCTAACAGAAGAGCACGTCAAAGACAATGTGAATGGTAATGACATTCCAAGTTCTTATTTCAAGTTCTTATGAAATTAAAAAAAAGGATCTGCTTTGCTGGTTTAAGAGATGGGAAAGGCTAGTTTAAACAATAGGGAAGGGCCTTGAAAATGTGCCAAAATTCTGCCACCAGAAACATAGGAAGTTACCCGGTGGTGTCAGCTGCTTTAGCAATGGGGACATGCACCAACAAGTTTAATGGGGAAGGTGAGACACCATCCTTTTTCATTGACTCCTCAAATATTACTCACCTTCATTCTCAATAAACATTACCATGCTTTTTAACTTACACAATACAAAGAAGGAAAAAGTAATCCATAACTGTCAACTATGTTCAACAAGATCCCCATGAAATTAATGTTTTCAGAATAAAAGATAACACTGGATAGAAAAAGAACATTCGGACCGTTCTGTTTTAAAGGCAGTTGAATAAAAAAGCACTGTAATATGATTTCTTAATCATGGAATTAAGATATAGTATGCGAGGCTTTGAAACTTAATATTTTAATTCATAAATCAAAAGGATTCAAAAAGAAACCAAAAGGATTCAGGTTTCAGTTAATATCTGAATACGAAATCTGCAAAAAATCTGCCTAGTAATTATTATTTCCTCATTACTTAAAAAATAAACAAACACAGTCAACATTCTAATTGGCATTAAAAAAATAAGATTTGTTTTGTACATAATTTAACATTTTGTCCTTGAACTGAGAAAACCTTGGTATTTTATAGTGATGTTATATATAGGCTCAAATCCAAAGATTTTTTTAAAAAGATTACCATAGTTATTAAATCAAGCAAATATATTTGACAGTGAAAAACACTGCAATACGATTATGCTGCAGAGCAGTCTAGATTAAAACACAGTATAAATTGTGTGAAATACAAATACAATTCCAAAGCCTCCTATTAATAACTTAATTATTAAATAATTTATATGTGTTTGTGACAATTATTTAAAGGCCATATCTTTATATTCATTTCATTTCAGTAATTTTTTCATTCCACTAAAAGTTGTCAGCGACTTCAGGAGTGAAGATCAATGGTTTCTTCTTCACAATATTCTACAAATACAGTAGTGTTTCAGTATTCTTTTTTCAATAGTGAATTTAAACCATATAACAATATGGTAGTTTGCTGAATAGAAACCTTTTGGGTGATTTCAAATTACAAACCATGATTTACATATCTTAGTGTCTACATTCACATAATGTTCTTGGTCAAAAACAAGTAACTTCAGAATGGCTTAGTGCAATGTATAAATGCAAACAATAAACTTGTTATTTTTACATTATTATTGCACGTAATGGATAATTTGTAATAGTGTTGATCTAGTAGAGCTATTAAAGTGACAGATTTCTGATACTGCTTGACTTTTTACATATCTTATTTATTTGCCTACAGTATCAAAATGAGATATTCAAGATTGGAAATAATAAATGGCATCTGTTAAATATATATATTTATTTCAATTTTTATGCTGCCCTTCTCCTTAGACTCAGGGCGGCTTACAACATGTTAGCAATAGCACTTTTTAACAGAGCCAGCATATTGCCCCCACAATCCAGGTCCTCATTTTACCCACCTCGGAAGGATGGAAGGCTGAGTCAACCTTGAGCCGGTGATGAGATTTGAACCACTGACCTACAGATCTACAGTCAGCTTCAGTGGCTTGTAGTACAGCACTTTACCTGCTGTGGCTATGTCTACTGAATAAAACCCCACATACTCTCTCAACATAGCTATGTTTCCATTTTTATAAATTTCACTTTTTTATTTCAATGCAGACGTTCATATTTCCAATCAGAAAAAAAGTGAGTTTAAAGAATAGTTCCCAAAATAAGAATGGAATATTTCAAATGACTTCTAAGCAGAATTCCAGAAGACTCATAGTTTCCACAGGCTAAATAATATTTAGATTCAAGCCAAAATAAATCTATTGGGCTGTTGGACCTTTTATTTTTAGCGGCTTTTTTAGACATTAACATCAATCTAGTCTTGGTGTTCTAGCGAGCTGTTGTCCATTGCTCTTCTGAATTTTGGTATGGCCTTCACGCACATATACGCTTCAGAAATCAGAAAACCAGGTCAGAAACTGGAAGATCTTCTGGTTTCCAGCCTGCACGCCCCCCCCCCCCCAATTTCGGCACTCTGCGCTAAAACGTTTTGTAAACACTACCATTAAGGAATCTTGCCCTAAAACTGGAGTTTATGTAATCTAGCTTCATATTTTGCAGAGCAAAAAATTAAGAACAAAAAATGAAAAAATTAATTTCAGATTAAGATTGTAGTCCTCTGAAAGACACTGATGGTTCTGCCAATTTGATATTACATATTCAAATAAACAGAGACAGATTAATAATCAAGAATCCTACCTTAAACTTTCAGAAGTTTATCCAGAATTAGAGATTATGAACAAAACTAATCACTGGTTCAAGCAAGTAAACATAGTAACTATTAAGATTACATAGATTATTGTTCATTCTTTTTCTTGAGGGTCAGCAACATTTATGAGCAAAAATTTGAAGTCTGTATTTTAATAAAATATCCAAATCAAACTCCATTATTGGTGATTTGATAGTCCATGTCCATTTCCTGGCAGCAATATGGAATGGGTTTACTAGAGCCATTTTCTGAGATAATCTCAATTCTAGAGTCTTATTTATAATCCTTCAGTTTCTTGATCCTATATCCAATTACTAATTGGATTACTAACCAGGCAAGATTAGGCAGATGCTGTTAACTACCTGTTTTTAAAAATGTGTTTATTTACTACATGTCCTAGCCACATTACATTATTTCCTGAGTCCAACCATTTGTCCTACTCACACTGATTTTAAAGTAACATGAGATAACATCTGCCCCAGGACTTAGTTTCACCATTTGTAGATATTTAATTGGACCAATCATCTTAGCATGAAGCTACAACAGGAGTTTGTTCATATCTTGATAATTTTTTTAAGTCTGTATAAATCAGGATTTTGTATGACCTGCTGTAATAGTTCCGTATTCAGATACAAAACTTAATATTCAAGCAATCCCTCTCATTAGTCCTACCCACAGTCAAGTCATAGCACTGCAATGTGGAATTAGTAGTATGTGCTTTTGAGGTCTGGCAAAATATTGAGCCGCACTGGAGAAGATGGAACATCACAGATTTGTGATCATACGCACTTTTATTAAAAACATTAATACACATTTTTCCAATAAATTCAATACAGATGGGCTCAGTCTTATACCGAAATCTTGAGAGCACACAGTCTCACTGTTCACAACAGCACAGCGTTGTGAACTTAATGAGTTTAATAAAGAGGCGGTTAGGTCTTTGGTGCATAAAATATTTCCAGCACTATGGTTTTAAGTACATATGAATTGGGCTTAATTTGTTAGTCTCAGAAGGAGAACAGTGCAAATTTGCACAGCTTTTCCCAAATGGTATTTAAAAATAAACCCAAGAACATTGCAAAGACATCCATCCTACTGATCCCTCGATTATTTCCACTAACCGGTTACCTATCTGCAAATGTCTTAGCTATTTCAAATAATCAGTTTAAGATCAAGGCAAATCAGTTATTTAATATACTGTAACTGCCACATCCAGAAAGGCCTTACCTGAACTATTTATTATTACACCAACTAATATGATAGCATCCTTTGCAGACTGTACTCTCTGTGGTCATTCAGACTGTATTTTTAAATAGTCTTCCAGGTTTATAAGCCTGTATCTATCAAGACGGTATCTATTGTTTCCATTCGTTCTTCTTTTCAACTTCTTCAAAAAATATTTATGAAAAGTTGTCAAGTTGTATTCTTAAGACTTTAAGTTAACCACATTTTCTTTTTCTATAGCCGAGTTGCTGAAGCCACTGCATAATGCTAACACCTTTTTTCTGCTGAATTTGTTTAAACATTTGTATTCAATTATTTATTATTAGGGATTCTAGAATAGGAAGCAGTAATTTATGTACTGTTCCGTTCGGGAATAATTTAAAGTATCCCTGATGGATGGCTGTGTCTAGTCTCTTTTTCAACACATCTTCGAGTTAACTAGTTCCACTTCTGAAGTTTTTTTTTTAACTTGGTGTAGAAATAAAAATCTAACTTATCGGCTTAAAACATGTATTTTACAGGTGTAACTCGAAAAATTAAGACTATCGTGCAAAAGTTCATTTATTTCAGTAAGGAAGGTAATACAGTAATACTTCGTCTTACGAACCTAATTGGTTCCGGAAGTAGGTTCGTAAGGTGAAACGTTCGTAAGACGTCTTCGTGACATCAAAGCTCCGCCTATGGAATTCCCTTTTGGGATTCCCCACCTTCTTTCCAGCCTCCAGATCGGCCGAAAACGCCGCCGCCGATAGCAAAAACGGTGCTCTGCCGAGCGGTGCCGGCCAGCTGTAACCTTCTGAAACAGCCGGGCGCTTCTCGGCGGCCTCCGGAACCTGAACCCGAACCTCCGGGTTCGGCGTTCGGGAGAACGCCAAGAAGCCCCCCGGCTGTTTCAGAAGGTGACAGCCGGCCGGCAGTGCTTCTCGGCGGCCTCCCGAACCCGAACCCAAAATGTTCGGGTTCGGGAGAACGCCGAGAAGCCCCCCGCCTGTTTTAAAAGGTGACAGCCAGGCAGCGGCGCCCAGTAGAGCGCCATTTTGCAATCTGCGGTGGGTTCATAAGTCGAAAAAAGTTCATAAGAGGCAAAAAATTTCTGAACCCTGGGTTCGTATCACGAGGGGTTCGTATCATGAGGTACCACTGTATAATGAAGGTAAAACATAATGAGAGAAAGTCATTACATGCAAAGCCATGATTTGTCATAATTGTGATGATTATGGGGTACAGCTCATGAAACCCCCAAATCCACCATCTCAGAAAATTAGAATATTACGTGCGATCAGTAAAATAAGGATTTTACATGGAACAATATAGGTGGCAGGCCAAAGTCTCTAACTCCACATGATGGCTTTATTTCCCAGATATTATTTGTGGCGCTGACATCAGACCTCTGAAAAGTATAAGCATGCATATGTACTCAGAACTTGATTTGGGCCCCTTTTGCAGCAATTACTGCCTCAATGCGGCATGGCATGAAAGCTATTGGCCTGTGCACTGCTGAGGAGTTATGGAAAACCAGGATGCTTCAATAGAGGCCTTCAGCTCTTCTGCATTGTTCGGTCTCACGTCTCTCATCTTTCTCTTGGCAATGCCCCATAGATTCTCTATGGGGTTCAGGTCAGGTGAGTTTGCTGGCTAATCAAAGACCGTAATCCTAGGGTCATTGAACCAGTTTCTTTGGGGCTTTGTTGGCAGATGCCAAGTCCTACTGGAAAATTGAAGTCAACATCCCCATAAAGCTTGGCTGTGGAAGGAAGCATGAAGTGCTCCAAAATCTCCCGGTAGACAGCTGTGTTGACCCTGGACTTAATGAAGCACAGTGGACCAATACCAACAGATGACGTGGCTCCCCAAATCAACACAGACTGTGGAAACTTTTGCATCTAATTTGGAAACCAAGTAGCCCAGAGTATGGAGGAAGAATGGAGAGGCACACACAGCAAGATGTTTGAAGTCTAGTGTGATGTTTCTCAGTCTCGATGTCACTCGTGTTGAGGGCGCCTGTGGTGGTCCGAATGCTCTGCCAGTGAAAATGGGCTCCAGAGTTCCATTTTTAGCTGTGGTGGCCTCCTGCAACCCAGTGCCAGTGAAAACGGAGCTCAGGAAGGTCACCCATGGCCCTCCCGAGGTCTGTTTTTGCTGATAGAGGTACTGAGGCCTGGTCTCAGCCCTGTAGGTCAGATCTCAGCATCCCGTGGCCTAGATTTGGCCCTCAAGCCTCAAGTTTGACACTCCTGGTGTAGGCAATTGGTTGAAGATTTTGATACAACTCTCAATTTGCCTGTAGCTTTCAAAGTTTGCCCTGGATTCTGGGCTCTGCTTATGCAAATCTTAGTGGGCATCTTGAGTATCACTGGGATATATAGTTTAAGATCCATAGGTTAGGTTGCCTCACACCTTATCTCTTTTTTTGAGAAACCTCTTACAGTCTGGTTTTTCCAAAGAACTCTGGTATAAATCAGTGATGGGGGAAAGCTTCCTATAGGTTAGATGTTGTTACTGTTCCTCAGGCTGCTACTTTTCCATCTTGTTGGTAATGATTGTTACTATTTTAATATTGCATACTTTCACTGTGTGACTATTGATGTAAGCTACTTTGATCCTTGCTGGACTAAGTGGGGCGTATAACATGTAGTAAATAGGTAGTTAACATTTATTTTTGGCTATCTAATCTTTATGGAAATCTTTGGTTTCACTCATGGGCAAAACAATACTACGAGATTCTTCTCTCTTCTAAGCTATTAACTATCTCACCCAATTTTTGGCATCTTCAAATTTGATAGTTATTCTTCCCTAATTTTCATCCAAGATATTAATATAAAAGCTATAGAGAACCCATTAATCCATAATCTTTTGACATCCTACTAAATATGTTATTGAATTTAATGAAGAACCACTAATAAGACATTTTAAATATGATTTTTGAATAAGCTTTACATCAGTCATTTATTAAAATCAGGGTGGGTTTGATTTAAACCAACTCAATTTAAATCATAATTTTTAAAGAGTAACTGTCATCTAAGTCCCATAGCAGCTCCTCCTCTGACCTGCTGTTGACTCACTGACAGTCCCAATATTGCAAAATATACAGCCTCATGCTGCATAACTAAGCTTCATTTCATGCCAAAGAAACTAAATTGTTAATGTATCTTAAATATCTATCTTTAGATACATTTTACTCCAAAAAGCATTTTATTAAAATAAATTTGATAAAAATGAAAAAAAATCCAATTTAAATTTTAAAAAAATTAAATTGATTTTTATCCATTCTGATTAAAATGCAAATGATTTAGCCATTTCAACTTGTGCATGGCATGCAAAAAAATAAAACTTCTCTAATAAACATAATAATAAACATAAAACCTCATACATGATTAAAACAAAGACGGTTACTGGGATGTCTTGTAGAAATTAAAATTGCAGTAATTCTGCCAGCTTCTAAACACAGGACACAGGAATAAAATGATAAACATAAAACATAATCCAATACCATGAATAATACTTATTTTCAACCAAGATATCCAGGCCTTGGCTCAAACTGAAATCAATTTTGATCAATCATAATGCTATTACCGAAGGTGTGTGATAAAGAAAAAAAATGTGAGACTCTCCCAGAAATGTGATAGATGGAATGAAATTGTATGTGACTATTTTTCCTACCCCAAAGCATTTTTCAACAAAATGCTGTAGCAAAACTCTTTCATATCCATTCCTACTATAGTGCAGTATAAAATTCAATTGGCAAAATTTGAAACACTATATCAGAGGGTGGCCATTACAAGATTTCTCTGAAGCAATATTTAAATGTGATGTATTTATTTGCACAGCAGATCTAAAAATGAGAATTGACAGTTAATATACTTTTTAAATATTTATAAAACATTCAGCAGACTTGATATTTTCAATTGTAGACCTATTTTCTACACAAACAAAAGGAACATTTGTAAAATTTACTACCAAGTTTTTAAAAACCCACGGTTGAGGCAACTTAGCTCCTTGAAGCTGAAACAGAGTCCTTAGCTTTATACGCCAGTTTAGAAATTCAAAGTTATACAAGTCTAAGAGAGAATTGGAAAACTAAGCACCATCTTTTGATCCCTGAAACCAGCAATGACAAATATGACCACACCATCTTGAAGCTGTTTGTGGGTATATGTATTGGAGGAGTGGGGAGACAGAGCAACTGAAGGTATCTGTTATGAAACCACCAATTGTTTCTTAAACATACCAAAAGCAAGCTTATGAGATACACATAGCTGCTTTTCAGGCATGCCAGGGTATTAAAATACAAATGAAATCCAAGCACCTTGCACAGCTGATCTAAGTCAAAAGAAAATGTTTCTTATTTTGCTGAAACATTTGTTATGAGCCTACCTGACGTTTTGGAGCATTTGCTGTGCTGGGATTGATATTCCGCAACGCCTAAGAGTAAAAGAAATAAGATGGGTCAACATTACTTTTTTGTGTCTTACGACAGGGATGGCTAGGCTACCTTGACTTTACTCATCGTCTTCTTAATGTTCTCAAGAGGGAAGTTCCTTAAAGCAGCCACAGATGACAAGAGAGAAGATGGTTACGAGATGGCAAAGTTTGCTGCATAATGGAATAAGACGCTTAAAGAGTGCTTACAGAGCACACGGACGGGTTTTGCTTAAACATACAGGGGACAAAAAAAGTAGTAGTCTGGAAACTGCCCGGCTTGAAGTTAGTTATCTTCTTGAGAAGAAGATATTGAAGAAAAGAAATTCCAAATTAGAAGCCTTTTCTAACAGCATGCTGGCCTGAAAGCATTTAAATTTGTTTCATATTAATAGCAAAGCAGTTATAGGCAAAAAGTTCAGAAAATTCAGCTTAGGAAGCTGTTATTTTTAACTTGTCCAGAGGCAACTCATGATTATTTTTTTTATAAATAAAAAGAGACATCCCATAACGATCCAGTTTAAATGGAGTATTTATTCCTTGGCATATTATTTTGGTATAAAGTCTAACTGCCTCTAGAACAAGGGCAGAAAAAGCAAGGAACGATGAAGGCAGAAGCCTGAAGAAGAGGTCTCCAAGAATAGGGAAACATTGCCTGAGATGCAAGAGCCACCACCCAAAAAAGCAAGAAAAAAGAGGTTTTAAAAAGATTCTCCAAAAGCGGGTTAGGGAATCTGCAATGCTCCACAACAACCCTCACAAAACATGATGCAAAGCACTGGAGACAAGGAGCTAATCAATCATTAGCAAAAGATCTAGGACAGTAAACAAGGACTGAGAGCAAAGGTTTTAGAAAGTAAGCGTCATTGTTTCTTTGCGCTCACACCACCAGGGTTACCCCCCAAAAAAGAAGCAACAAATCAGCTTACATTTAAGCATTTAAGGAAAGTATTTTGGCTTAAAAGAACTAAATTTAAACTCAAGACTTGGGTTAATCCATTTTAAAGTTGTCTTCTGAGAGTTACTAATGTTGCTGCAAACTATATAAACATTACCTAACATGGATGAATTCCCTCCCCCCCCTTTCATTTTCTCTCTTATGAAGCACACAGTCATAATGAGATATGTAATTAGCACATTGACATGTGTGTTTTGCAAGAATCCACATCCATGGAAGAGGGCTCAGTAAAGTACCATGATGATAAGTTTCTTGAAATGCATTATTTTATGGACATCACTTTCATAAGATCTGTTGAATAGAAAAAGGCTTAAATGACTTTTTTAAAAAAGGTATAGATATATGCAGAGCATGGGATTCGTCAAGGACTTTTAAATTATGATACCTAAAGGAATAAAATATTTTTATATTTAAATTCTAGATGCTTGAGACAGGCCAGAGGGCTAATATCCTTAAGCCCTGGTTGTCAACTTCCAAAAATCCCCAGGTGACCACTGATGGTCACGTCCTTAAAAACAAGGAACAGCTTTGGGGTTTTTTTTACAGAAAGGCCGAAGTTTCAATACTCTTCACAAACACAGCAAGAACAAATCCCATTCACACATGCCATCCATCATGAAAGCTGGAGAAAATTCAGCCAGATGAGCTCTGACCATGCAGAGCATTAATACAGTTGCAGAGCTGCTCAGCAAGTGGTCCAGGAAGCAGAGTTGTCAGCAATGAAAAGAGCACCATGCCACAGAAGCAGCCCAGCACCGCACACTGTCACAAAGAAATATTTTGTAAGGATAAAAAGAGTCTGGTTTCTTGCTTGCTGGGGCAAGTTATACGATTTGCGACTCCCTCTATCTACCGCTGCTTGCTAGAATTGCGGCGCTGAAAAGCACAATGCCACTCATGCATAAGCAACGACGTTACTGTATTATAGTTGAAGTTGTGTTTTCTAACCTGTGGCCTCACCTGCCGAAGCAGTTCTTGATGCTTCAGTCGCAACCTTTCCTTTTCCATCTGCAGCTGCTGAAGTCTCATCTGTTGCTGTTGATTGGAAGTGCCACCGCCCAGGACTCCACCGGGAGGACTTTGGGGGGCCAACGGCGGTGGCTGTTTCACTGGAGCGCTTTGGCTGATTCTCTGGTTCATAGCTGTAGAAGCAAACACAAGAACAGGCACTGTGAAGCAGTCTTGTCCCCCCAAATCCTAATGCTTTGGGATATACATGCCTTAATACAGGGGAACCCAACCCCTGGGCTGTGAACCAGCACCGGTCTGCAGCATGTCAGAAACCGGGCTGGGCAAACAAGCTAAATTCCAATCATGGGATGCACAGGAAAACCTCTCTCTACACAACCAATCCCTAGAACGCAAAAGGTAGGAGGTCGTTGCCTTAACGGATTTAATAAAGGGAGAATTAGGGCCAAATACAGTGGTACCTCTACTTAAGAACGCCTCTACTTAAGAACTTTTCAAGATAAGAACCGGGTGTTCAAGATTTTTTTGCCCCTTCTTAAGAACCATTTTCTACTTAAGAACCTGAGCCCGGAAAGATTTCCCAAGAAATTTGAGAGCGGCACGAAGGCCCAGCCAGTTTCCTGCCATTCCCTCTTTAATCCCGGCCATCTCGGGCTTTTCTGGGCTGCCATACGAGCCTTTCGGTGGCGCTCCCCCTCTCGCCCACCTGGGTTTCTCTCTCTGGCGCAGTGTATGGAAGGCAGCCTCACACCGGGTGTATGGGAGGCGCATGCTCCTCCTCGCCACCTCAGTGTCCCTCTTTTTTTTTAAGCCTTAAAGTTTTGGATTTTTAAATGTATTTTATTTTATACTTTCTTTCGGCAGCGACTGTCCTCTCCCTCTTCCTCCTCCTCCTCCCACCCAAATTCCGAGTTTTTATTTCTTTCCTAATGGGTTTGTACACATTATTTGCTTTTATATTATTTAAATTATCCAAGCAGTTGGGTAAAACAGCTGTATTCCAATTACATGGGAAAAATTGCTTCTAATTACAAACTTTTCTACTTAAGAATCTGGTCACGGAACGAATTAAGTTCTTAAGTAGAGGTACCACGGTATAATAATTTGCCCACATTAACGGACAAGGAGAACAGGAAGTGAGAAGTCAGAAAAGAAATAGAGTAAGTATTCCCATTGGCAAGTATAAATATATCTTGTTTACTGATTTTAATGCTATAGTAGCCCCACAGTGAGATGAGCGGCAAACACAGGTAGTCCTCGACTTACAAAGGTTTGTTTAGTGACCATTCAAAATACAACAGCACTGGGGAAAAAGTGACTTACGGCCATTTTTCCACTTACGACCACTGCAGCATCCCTAGGATCATGTAAATTCAGGTGCTGGGCAACTGACTCATATTTATGACAGTTGCAGTTGTCCTGGAGCCAAATACTTTTTGAAACCTGACAACGGGGAGGACAGGTTTCTTTAATAACTGTGTTACTAACTGCAGTGATTCACTTAATAACTGTCGCAATGAAGGCTGTGAAATGGGGGCAAACTCACTTAACAAATGTCTCCCTTAACAACAGAAATTTTGGGCTCAATGTATGGTCGTAAGTCGAGGACTATCTGTAAATTTAACCAATCAATAATGTTAACATGAGATGAAAAAAAGGCAAATTTATGTTTTAAGTTCACCAACACACATCGTAATTTTAAATCTGAAAGGATAATAATGTTTAAAAAGCTCACTGGCTACAGAGGAAAACCTAGATGAGTAGGTAAAGGAAAGTTGCCTTATTTCTAATAAAGGCCATCCAGATGGGTCTGTCTCTCTGTCTGTCTGTCTGCCACTCTCTCTGTCTTTCTCTCTGTCTTTCTCGGAATTTCAAAGAGGTTGCCAATACTGCACAAAGATAAATCCTGGAGACAGTTTAAAATGGAAATCATAGTATCAGTATATATGTACAAAATTTAGTTTACGTATCCAAGGAAGTGCTCAGAACACGGCCATAATATATGCAGACATTATGTGATTAATATTTAGTGATACCCTTATTATTTCCAATATTATTTCAAGCAGAACAATATGACTTAATGAAAGAAAGAATTAAACTGAATTCAAAATAGTAAGTGAAGGGGAGGGGGAAATGGTGAGAGAGTCCACAAACTTGGTTTATAGTAGCCTTCTCAAAATCTATTTAAATTATCCAAGCAGTTGGGTAAAACAGCTGTATTCCAATTACATGTTTTAGTTAGCTGAGTTTCTCCTAGGTCAGTGATGGGAAACCTATGGCATGGGTGCCACAGGTGGCACGCAGAGCCCTATCTGCTGGCACACAAGCCATTGCCCTAGCTCAGCTCCAGCACGCATGTGCGCACTGCCCAGCTGATTTTCAGTTCGCATAGAAGCTCTGGAAGGGGATTTTTGGCTTCTAGAGAACCTCCGTAGGGAATGGGGGAGGTCTTTTTATCCCTCCCCAGGCTCCAGGGAAGCCTCTGGAGCAGACCTGGGCAAAGTGCGGCCCGGGGGCCGGATGCGGCCCGGCCGCTGTCTGTGACTGGCCCGCGGAGGAAGGTAGGTAGGTAGGTAGGTAGGTAGGTAGGTAGGTAGGAAGGAAGGAAGGAAGGAAGGAAGGAAGGAAGGAAGGAAGGCAGGAAGGAAAAATGGAGGACGAAAGGAAGGAAGGAGAAATGGAGGGAGAGAGGGAGGAAAGAAAGAAGGTGAAATGGAGGGAGGAAAGAAGGAAGGGAGGAGAAATGGAGAGAGGAAAGAAGGAAGGGAGGAGGAGGAAGAAAAGGAATCCAAAGCTACTTTCAGGCAAAGCCTCCACTATGTTTTCTCAACTGACAATGTAGGTCAATTGAAGAGAGGCACCTGAAAGGGATGTTTTGAAAGAGAAGTAACTGCCCAAAAGCAGAAATAAAAGGCAGAGAAAATCAGAGAGACAGAAGCTTCTCTCCATCTGGAGAAGGAAGGAAGGAGAAATGGAGGGAACAAGGAAGGAAGGAAGGAAGGAAGGAAGGAAGGAAGGAAGGAAGGAAGGAAGGAAGGAAGGAAGGAAGGAAGGAAGGAAGGGGTGGGCAATTAATTTATAATTAATTAATTAATTTATAATTATAAATTATAATTATATTAGTAAATAATATAATATAATATAATATATAATTATAATATAATTAACTCCGTTCTACCCAATAATATACAGTATTGGGTAGAACTGAGTTAATTATATTAATCCGTCCCTCTAAAACCATCCCAATTTCTCATGTGGCCCCATGGCAGAATTAATTGCCCACCCCTGCTCTGGAGCCTGAGGAGGGTGAAAAACGGGCCTACCGGGCCCACCAGAAGTTGGGAAACGGATGGTTTCTGGCTTCCAGAGTGCCTCTGGGGGGGGGGGGCAGGGGATTTTCACCCTCCTCAGGGATTGAATTATGGGTGTGGGCACTCATGCAGGTACTTTCGGCACCTGAGGGGAAAAAGGCTCGCCATAACTGTCCTAGGTCATAGAAATAAAATACATTTAAGATAACAATAGGCTCATGTAGAAAATGTGTCCGGTTCCATTTTGGTTGTAAATAGACAACCCAACCAGTTCTACTGGGCTGTAAAGCTTTTGATGGGTCTTTTTTTTTTTCTTGTAGGCATGTGACAATAGAAACATAGAAGTCTGACGGCAGAAAAAGACCTCATGCTCCATCTAGTCTGCCCTTATACTATTTTCTGTATTTTATCTTAGGATGGATATATGTTTATCCCAGGCATGTTTAAATTCAGTTACTGTGGATTTACCAACCACGTCTGCTGGAAGTTTGTTCCAAGGATCTACTACTCTTTCAGTAAAATAATATTTTCTCATGTTGCTTTTGATCTTTCCCCCAACTAACTTCAGATTGTGTCCCCTTGTTCTTGTGTTCACTTTCCTATTAAAAACACTTCCCTCCTGGACCTTATTTAACCATTTAATATATTTCAATGTTTCGATCATGTCCCCCCTTTTCCTTCTGTCCTCCAGACTATACAGATTGAGTTCATGAAGTCTTTCCTGATACGTTTTATGCTTAAGACCTTCCACCATTCTTGTAGCCCGTCTTTGGACCCGTTCAATTTTGTCAATATCTTTTTGTAGGTGAGGTCTCCAGAACTGAACACAGTATTCCAAATGTGGTCTCACCAGCACTCTATATAGCGGGATCATAATCTCCCTCTTCCTGCTAAGAACCAAACATTTTTCAATCTCTTAACTGATTCTAAGCCAGGTCAAAGATATACAATGATTAACATTTATGAGCACAGTGTCTCTATTAACATCTCTGAGAAAGAGAAATAAAAACACAAACGTAGGACTCAGCCTTTGCATTTTCTCTCTATAACAGACTTCAAGGACTGCCTTGCCTTTAACAATATTTTAGAAAACCAAATATATTTGGGCAGTGACACTGAACTCTACAACTTTCAATCCAGGAGTAAAATAGAAAAATAATGTATTTCAAGGGATTATTAGCATTATTTTAAAACATTATTAGCATGTCCAGTCAACGAAGTAGTGGAAGTGATGTGCCGGTGCCTGGAGGCTGTTGGGGTCTGGATGGGTGTCAACAGACTCAAGCTCAACCTGGATAAGAAGGAGTGACTGTGGGTTCTGCCTCCCAAGGACAATTCCATCTGTCTGTCCATAACCCTGGGGGGGGGGAATTACTGACCCCCTCAGAGAGGGTCCACAACTTGGGCGCCCTCCTCAACCCACAGCTCATATTAGAGAAACATCTTTCAGCTGTGGCGAGGGGGGCGTTTGCCCAGGGTCGCCTGGTGCACCAGTTGCAGCCCTATCTGGACCGGGACTCACTGCTCACAATCACTCATGCCCTCATCACCTCAAGGTTCAACTACTGTAATGCTCTCTACATGGGGCTTTGAAAAGTGTTCGGAAACTTCAGATCATGCAGAATGCAGCTGCGAGAGCAATCATGGGCTTCCCAAGGCATGTCCATGTTACACCAACACTCCGCAGTCTGCATTGGTTGCCGATCAGTTTCCGGTCACAATTCAAAGTGTTGGTTATGACCTATAAAACCCTTCATGGCATCGGACAAGAATATCTCCGGGACCGCCTTCTGCCGCACGAATCCCAGCGACCGGTCAGGTCCCACAGAGTTGGCCTTCTTCGGGTCCCGTCGACTAAACAATGTCATTTGGCGGGACCCAGGAGAAGAGCCTTCTCTGTGGCGGCCCCGACCGTCTAGAACCAGCTGTCCCCAGATATCAGAGTTGCCCCCACCCTCCTTGCCTTTCGCAAGCTCCTTAAAACCCACCTCTGTTGTCAGGCATGGGGGAATTGAAATTTTTTCCCTTCCCCCTAGGCTTATAGAATTCGTACATGGTATGCTTGTTTGTATGATTGGTCTCTTAAAGTGGGGTTTTTTATATTACTTTTTAATATTAGATTTGTTACATTGTTTTCCTTATTGTTGTTAGCCACCCCGAGTCTTCGGAGAGGGGTGGCATACAAATCTAATAAATAAATAAATAAATAAATAAATAAATAAATAAATAAATAAATAAATAAATAAATGACAGAATAATTCTGTTGAAGAAGGAAGGAGCGAATGTGAGAGTCTAGAAAAACCATACAAATTAAGTTTCAGCTTTGCAAGTCTCCCATAGGGGATTCTTTTTGTTGCGTGCCTTCAATGTCTCCTTAGCGGCTCAAAACATAACCACTTTTTAAATGGTGCCTAAATTGAGGAAAGGGAAAAAGTAAATGTGTAGTCCTTTATCTACCAGAATTTGGGTTTATCTGCTTCCTGTTCTTTCTTTTCTTGAGTAGCAGAGAAGTATTTAAATACGGGGTTCTACACCCACACTGGGCAAGTACCAAAGACCTCACAGGCAGACAAGAAGAAAACAAGTCTTTGTTTCAAAGAGGATTTAGGAGGAAAGGGGATTTGGAAGAAGTGCAGGGAACAAGTTAGTAATGCACTGTTTACCTATCTTAGTTTCATGAAACCACCATGTCTTTTAACAAGGATAATTTTAGGAAAGAATGTTGCCTAGTCACCTTCTTGCTGCATTAATGCAGTACATTATCCAGTTATCCTTCTGAAATTACCAAAATCCAGTTCATTATACATATATCCTACTCATTCTGTCTAAAAGGCAACTGTGCAGTGTTTCTTTTAAAAATAAAAATATGAGGACCAAAAAACCCTGGAAACTGTTAACTACCGGTACACAAAGAACCAAATCATAAACAAGTATATCCATGTTTCTTTAGAACTAAATCCAACTATGTTCAAAGGGCTTTACACTCCAGTTAAGTCGTAGCTAGGATTTAATGCTATATCTATTTAAAAA
The DNA here is from genome assembly GCF_031021105.1 of Erythrolamprus reginae. Lineage (NCBI taxonomy): Eukaryota > Metazoa > Chordata > Lepidosauria > Squamata > Dipsadidae > Erythrolamprus > Erythrolamprus reginae. The sequence goes on along the minus strand of NC_091953.1, from coordinate 16,258,326 downwards.
TAAAGAACTCAAAAAGGCTTATTTGAGCATTCACATTTTATACATTATGGTCAAACTTAAAAGGCACAAGTCTCAATAGAAAAATGAAAGACTATGCTGGCTTTAGATACTCAATGAGGATGTTCTCCAGGATTCCCACGTCCATATAGATCAGAGGTCCCCAAACTTTTTACACAGGGGGCCAATTCACTGTCCCTCGGACTGTTGGAGGGCCGGACTATAAAAAAAAACTATGAAAAATTCCTATGCACACTACACATACCTTGTTTTAAAGTAAAAAATAAAATGGGAATGTACTATTTAGAGGGGGGAGAAGATCTGAAATTCATACATGAAATTCATAATGGTTAATAAATTAGAAATATAATTGGTGTTGCACTTTTTGAAGGAACATTAAGGAGGAAATTTAATTTAAAAAAATGAATGTAACTGGATGACAAAATTAGGAAAAAAAACTTTTGCAACTTTTTTGATGATTGATATTAGTTACTAACAAAATACTGCATTTTATTCACGGAAAATTAGATGGTACACTGTGTTTGAATGTATGTTGACAGAATTTTTTTAAAAAGTTACCCCCCCCCCCCAAAAAAACCCAGACCTTCCTTCCTCTGTCCCTCCATTCATTTCATTCTTCCTTCCTTTCTTCCTTTTTCCCTCCATTTCTCCTTCCTTCCTTCCCTCCTTCATTCCTCTCCACTTCTCCTTCCCTCCCTCTCTTTCCCTTTTCTTTCTTTCTCTCTCTTTTCCCTGTGCTCTTGTCATTCACCGGCGGGCCTGATAAATGGCCTCAGTGGGCCGCATGTGGCCCACGGGCCGTAGTTTGGGGACCACTGATATAGATGGAGGGAGGGGTACTGTTTTCAATAATTTTCTGAAGTATTTATGACCATATACACTTACAGCAAGGAAAAACAAGGTATTTCTTCACAATAGTAATTTGATATAGCACAATGCAAAAATAGGCAGATCTTACTTTATAAGAGTATCTCTACTTGCATAAGTGAATTAAAAACTGGTTCCATTAGCCTTCAGTGAGACAGTTTAATATAACATATCACCAAGCAGCTTAACTTTCTAGTAACAGTTTCACGGAGGAGTTGGGGTTTTGAAAAGGGTTAAGGGACACCTAGCATAACACTATCATTTCTCTGCCCCTTATTCCATCCAGAGTATTGCCTGGTGGCTCTGTTCAGGATTGTGTGGTCCATCCTGGGACTGGGGGGAGATTGTATTTCCAAATGATCATCTTCATGGTTGCACAGAGGACTTTGCTCCATACCTAATGAACAAAATCACTCAGATCTGTTCTCAGTTGGAACTCGTACCTAATGGTCTATGTGAAATGTCTGGGGAAAGATCTTACCTAGTTAGCTGAGAACAGTTTGATCCTGCTGGACTTGATGAAGTGGACAGGGTCCCCAAAGCTGTCAGTGCAACCACCTGTCAGTTAGATCTTTATCCCTCCTGGCTGATGATAGCTTCTAGGATGGTTACCACCAGGTGCCTACAGGAAGTAATTAATTCCTCAGTGCAGGAAGGGAGTGGCTCTAGTTTGCTCCCTTCTAAAAACAAATATAATCCTCACGTGGCCTGGACAATTTTCATTCAGTTTTCAACTTTTCAGTTTTAGGGAAGGTAGTAGAGAAGGTGGTTGCTTGAAGAAGGCCCTGGATGAAATAGATTAACTGGACCCCTTCTAATCAGGATTCAGGCCTGGTTACAGGACAGAAACATTTGGTTGCATTTGCTGATGATCTCAGAGTGGGATGAGGGTGGTGCTAACATCCTTAATCTCTCAGCAGCCTTCCATACCATTGACCATGGCATCCTTTCGGTCTGTTTGAGATTGGGCAGTGCAGTCTTGCTCTCTGGCCTGTCTCCTTTCTTCAAGGCTGGTTCCAAGTGATGCTGATAGAGAGCGAGAGATCCAATCCACTCTGGCTCCTTGTGGTGTGCTGCAGGCCTTGATGGGAATAATCCTGCATATTTTACTCACCAAAACATATACTTACATTGCTTGCTAACACCTGCTTACCTCCACCTCCTCCATTTCCTTCTACTTCTGTTACTCCCACTTCCTCCATCCTCCAGAGCTATGCCTTTGCCTATTAATGCTATGCTATGTAGAAAACTCTGGACAAAAAAACTTGCTTGAAGTTCTCTATCTGCCTGTCAAGAGCCACAGTGGGTCACTTTCCCATAAAAGCTGGACTGAATGGAAAATGCAAGCAAGATGCTGCATTTCATTACCAATATTTGAGTTCTGAAAAAACTAATGTAAAGAAAAGCAGATGTGTCTTTACTTCATTAACTAGTGAGGAAGAAATACTCTATGGTGACCAAAACTCAATGTATTTGATTTCTACAGTGCTTGAACAATAGGATTATCTATTATAGCTGCTTATTTTGATTACATTCTGAATGTTGTGTTGCAACAGACGGTTTCCGCAGTATAGGTCCTGGTCCTTTAATTCTGTTTTCTTTGATGGTTAACTTCTTCCTTAGTTCTTAAGACAAGGGTTCACCAGGGATTACTTTTTAGCATGTTAGTAGATATAAATCAGTAAATGTAAATTATTATTATTATTATTATAATTATTATAAATAATATTAAATAAATAATTATTTATTCCTGTCAAACGGATGTTAACGTTTTCATAAAGAAACTTCAGAATCTTCTGCTTTCAACACAGAATTGTATGCAACCACTTTTTAAGGAGAGGGAAGCAAGATGCACAGGGCAGTCAAACAAATACAGTGGAACCCCGACATAAGAGCTGCTCTACTTAAGAGCAACTCGAGATAAGAGCTGGGAGGGGAGAGATATTTTTGTTCTACTTACAAGCCCAAATTCGAGATACAAGCGCCAAGGAGCTGTCTCCTGAAGCCAAACGCTAACTTCCGCGTTCGGCTTTAGGAGACAGCTGCGAAGCGGCGCGCGTGTTTTAAAAGGTTGCAGCCGGCCTGGGGGGCTCGGGGGGGTGCTTGCAGCTTTCTTTCTTGCTCTTTTTCTTTCTCTCTTTTACCTTCCCTTCCTCTATTTCTTCTTTTCTTTCTCCTTCCCACCTTCTTCCCTCCCTCCCTCCCTTCACTCATTCCTCTCTTACTCTCCCCTTTCATAAGTTTCCTTGCTTCCTTCCTCTGTTCCTGTCCCTTCCCCCTTTCTTTCTTTCTTTCTTTCTTTCTTTCTTTCTTTCTTTCTTTCTTGCTCTTTTTCTTTCTCTCTTTTACCTTCCCTTCCTCTATTTCTTCTTTTCTTTCTCCTTCCCACCTTCTTCCCTCCCTCCCTCCCTTCACTCATTCCTCTCTTACTCTCCCCTTTCATAAGTTTCCTTGCTTCCTTCCTCTGTTCCTGTCCCTTCCCTCTTTCCTTCCTTCCTTCTCACCCTCCGTCCATTCATTCACCCATTCCTCTCTTGATCGCTTAAAGCCGGTCCCTGGTGCAAAAAGGGTTGGGGACCTCTGTCCTACAGGATTGGGTGGCAGAGAAGTTGAACATATGTAAATTTAAAAGTTTAAGAAAGTTTACAAGTTAAGTGAAAGAAACTTCATTATTCATTTATATGTACATGTACATTTCTTCATTAAAAACATGTCTTTCTGCATAATTTAGACTAACTTTGTGAGTTTTTTGAGGGCTGGAACCAATTAAAATTATTTACATTAATTCCTATGGGGAAAAGTCGTTCGAGATAAGAGCTGCTCGACTTAAGAGCCCAGGTCCGGAACGAATTAAACTCGTATCTTGAGGTACCACTGTAATGCTTTTGGGAGATGAAGCAATCTTTCCTATCCAAATTATCTAGAGATCTACGAGACCGCCTTCTGCCGCACGAATCAAAGCGACCGGTTAGGTCCCACACAGCTGGTCTCCTCCGCGTCCCGTCAACTAAGCAATGTCATTTGGCGGGACCCAAGGGAAGAGCCTTCTCTGTGGTGGCTCCGACCCTCTGGAATCAGCTCCCTCCAGAGATTAGAAATGCCCCCACCCTCCTTGCCTTTCGTAAACTCCTTAAAATCCACCTCTGCCGTCAAGCGTGGGGGAACTGAAACATCTCCCCCTGCCTATGTAGTTTTTTGTGTATGATGACTGTATGTATGTTTTTATGTATTGGGGTTTCTTGTTTTTTAGACTTTTTAAATGTATTATTGTTATTTTAGATTCCAACTATTAGATTTGTTATTATATATTGTTTTTATCATTGCTGTAAGCCGCCCCGAGTCTACGGAGAGGGGCGGCATACAAATATAAATAATAATAATAATAATAATAATAATAATAATAATAATAATAATCTAAAGTACTATATCTTCATGTTCAACAAAAACAAGAGCCCAGGTGGCACAGTGGTTAAAAAACAGTATTGCAGGCTAACTAACTCACCACTCATAGCCAAGAGTTTGATCCTGACCATTTCAAGGTTGACTCTGCCTTTCATCCTTCCGAGGTCAGTAAAATTAGGAGCCAGATTGTTGGGGGGGGGGGATATGTTGACTCTGTAAACACCGTAAAGAGGGCTGTAAAGGACTCTGAAGCAGTATATAAGTCTAAATGACATTGCTATCGGAGACGTCCAGGAATTTCTATATTGCTAAATCCCAAATTTGTCTTCCCTCAGGATGTGGTGGTAGGGTGAGAGAATGATTTCTAACATTTAATCCTTCCACTGCAATATTTCACAATGCCTCTTTTATCATTCCAAGCAATTCTAACAGAGGGGACAGGCAATGCATATTCCACCCTTTTCTGTACAAGTTCTGTACAAGAAAAATCAGTATACAAGCAATTAATTTTTTTGCACTCATATACAGTGATACCTTGTCTTACAAACTTAATTGGTTCCGGGATGAGGTTCTTAAGGTGAAAAGTTTGTAAGACGAAACAATGTTTCCCATAGGAATCAATGGAAAAGTGATTAATGTGTGCAAGCCCAAAATTCACCCCTTTTGCCTCGAAACCCCACCTGTGGACCTCTGTGTTTTTGCGATCCTGCAATTTCATTGAGGTTCTCCTCGCTGGGAAACCCCACCTCCAGACTTTTGTTGCTAGCGAATCGCCCGTTTTTGCACTGCTGGGATTCCCCTGCAGCATCACAAAAACACGTAAGTCCGGAGGTGGGGTTTCCCATGGAGGGGAGCCTCAGGGGAATCCCAGCAGCGCAAAAATGTGTGCTTCACTGGCAACGGAAGTCCAGAGGCGGGGCATCCCAGTGGCGGCGGCGGTGGGTTTGTAAGGTGAAAACAGTTTGTAAGAAGAGGCAAAAAAATCTTAAACCCCGGGTATCTTGAAAAGTTTGTATGACGAGGCGCTTGTAAGACGAGGTATCACTGTAAGTGAAATTTTAAGGGGGACAATTTCCTTGGCACAGAAATCTGTAATACATTTATCATAAGCAAAATGTTCATTTTCAAGGAAGCCTCCTTTCGCGATTCAAAAGCAGCTTGTCTCACACTTGCCATCAACTGTTCAGGCCAGTCTTTGTATTTGGTTTTGTTCTTTTCTTGCTCTCCTTAGCTAAAAAAATAAATCCTGCCTGCCTGCCTTTCCGTCCTCCTGGAACAGATGAAAAGCCCAACTATAATAATAATAATAATAATAATAATAATAATAATAATAATAATAATAATAATAATAATAATAGAAACTTCTGGCATTTAGTCAAACTTGTCCTGACTGAGCATAGACAGCCCCCCCCCCAAAAAACTATAGTTTCAAAAATAAAACAATAATATGCATTTATTTTTTAGGTGCTGAACATCTTATTTTAACTGGTGTTGTAATGTAAGAATTTTAGGAAACAATGGAATGCTTAAGCCAAGTACATAGTTATGCCCCTCCACATAAGGTAATGCTATTGAGTACGACCCTATTTCCTGAAGGATATATTTTTAGTATCTGACCTTTGTTTCACCTTTATTTGCAGATAAACTTTAGTTAAGTCTCACAAGAAAAGTATGTGAAGAAGAAGAGACGAAAGAAAAGAATTATTACCTGGAGAAAAAAGAGCAAACAAAAAAAGTATCTTTTGACAAATCATCAACAAACAACTCAAATATGATATTTAGCGGTTTACCCACTCTTTCCCAGGAGAAGTACTCTTCCTTGATTCTGTCCAAATATGGTCCATTCCCCATAGAAAAACAGGCTGAAGTCCAGACAAAAAATCATTATGACAAATTGAAGGACCACCTCCTATAACAGTACTGTATTTCTCAACCTCAACAACTTTAAGATAGGTGTACTTCAACTCTTTAGAATTTGCCAGATAACATGAGTTTGACTGAAAGAAAGATTATTCCACATGAGTCTACCTCTTCCTATCCCAGCCCCTTAGGGAGGCTTGGCAAGCTTGATCCCGATTATTATATATTCTCCTAAAAATGATTTATATGGCATCCAGCCCAGTATTTGGGATACCAACTGCATGGCTTTAAGCTCAAAGTGGCCTTCCTTCCATTTTACAATATTGCTTCATTGATCAATCCCTTTTTCAATTATTTAGAGATTTTTGCCTACATTTTCAGAAAATATTTCAAGGCCTCATTTTTAAAATTAAAAAAATTACTGTTAGTAATAGTATTTTTAACATCCTCGACCGGCAAACCATTAATGAAAATTTGCAAGGAAAACTGCAGGCCAGTGATGGCAAACCTATGCCATGGGTGCCAGAGGTGGCACACAGAGCCATATCTACTGGCCCGCTAGCCGTTACCCTAGCTCAGCTCCAATGTGCATGTGCGTGCTGGCCAGCTGCTTTTTGGCTTGCCTGGAGGCTCTGGAAGGGCATTTTTGCCTTTCAGTGAGTCTGCGGGGGGGATACGGAGCCTGGAGCCTGGGGAGGGCGAAAAATGGACCTACTGGGCCCACCAGAGTTTGGGAGACGGGCTGTTTCAGGTCTCTGGAGAGCCTCTCTGGATGCTATTTTCGCCATCCCCAGGCTTGAATTACAGGTGTAGGCACTTGCACATGCACAATAGCATACCCAGACATAGAAACATAGAAGTCTGACGGCAGAAAAAGACCTCATGATCCATCTAGTCTGGATAGATATATGCTTATCCCAGGCATGTTTAAATTCAGTTACTGTGGATTTATCTACCACGTCTGCTGGAAGTTTGTTCCAAGGATCTACTACTCTTTCAGTAAAATAATATTTTCTCATGTTGCTTTCGATCTTTCCCCCAACTAACTTCAGATTGTGTCCCCTTGTTCTTGGGTTCACTTTCCTATTAAAAACACTTCCCTCCTGGACCTTATTTAACCCTTTAACATATTTAAATGTTTCGATCATGCCCCCCCTTTTCCTTCTGTCCTCCAGACTATACAGATTGAGTTCATGAAGTCTTTGCTGATACGTTTTATGCTTAAGACCTTCCACTATTTTTGTAGCCCGTCTTTGGACCCGTTCAATTTTGTCAATATCTTTTTGTAGTTGAGGTCTCCAGAACTGAACACAGTATTCCAAATGTGGTCTCACCAGCGCTCTATACAGCGGGATCACAACCTCCCTCTTCCTGCTTGTGATACCTCTAGCTATGCAGCCGAGTATCCTACTTGCTTTTCCTACTGCCCGACCCCATGCTTTCGGCACCTGAGGAAAAAAGGTTTGCCATCACTGGTCTAGGCAAGACTAGTGTGAAAATGTGTGAGCACACACATATACAAGTTTTATGTGATATGTACCACTGAAAAGTCTCAGCAGATGACAGTACCAGGATAGTTTTATCTACATCTACAGTGTGAGACCTGATTAATACATGGATGGAAGACAACCAAGAAATCCCAGTGATAAGAAGCATAAACATCTTGGAGGAAAGCACTGATATGTGCTATCAAGCCAATTACATGGACCAAAGAAGACAAATTCAGATGACTCCACTGCTAAAGTAGCCATTTGATCCTCTTTGTCTAGAGTCTGTAAATTCCTTTTTTAAAATATTTATATTTTAATGTAGATTTTTATATTTTTATATCTGTTGTTTTATTTGATTGCTCACACCGCCCAAAGTTCTTTTTGTGAGTTGGGAGGTTATACAAAGATGAATAATGAATTAATTAGATGTGTCTATGTAGTCATAGAAATAGAATCAAGAACTTACTTGAAAGAGACGTCACCTTTCACTCAAATGAAGGTACCCAACTATCAGTGGAAATTAAGAGTATGTATTCAACACAAATTGATTTGAAAAGCAATCTTATGGTTGCAATAAAAACTTGAAAATATCCACTCCAACCCAGGTTGCCAGGGGCAAATGGGGGGGGGGGAGGCTAATACATTCACTATCAGGCAGTCCTGCTTTAGAAAATAAATTAACACTTCTAATTTTCCTTTGAAAAATCATATAATATTAGGTATGCTAACTTCTTACATTTATGGGATACAGATTAAGCCACATTTTTAGGTACAATCATAACTACAGGATTATTTATATCTTTCCTCTTTAGACACCAATGTATCTCTTTGTAAATGAACGATCTGCAGAATTGATGGATTCCAAGTCTCATCAATTAAATGCCATCGTCTTATGACAGCAAGGCTTGTACAACTTGCTAGGCTCCAATAGCAAAGGCACTTATATGCTGTTTTACAGTGCTTTACAGCCCTCTCTAAGCGGTTTACAGAGTCAGCATATCGCCCCCAACAATTTTAGGTCCTCATTTTACCCACCTTAGAAGGATGGCAGGCTGAGTCAACCTTGAGCTTGGGTGAGATTTGAACTGCCAAATTGCAGGCAGCCAGCAGAAGTGCACTCTAACCACTGTGCCATCGTGGCTAGAACATTTAAGAGTGGTTTCCTTTATTGCTCATCTATAGACAGAATTTTGCCAGATTAAAGCAACTATTGGCATAATTACTGATATATTCTAGGAATAGCCACAGAGAAGCTATTTTAACCCTCTTTCTGCAGAACAAACTTTGGAAGCTCCAAAGTTCTTTGCTCTCTGGCATGGGGGAGTTGAGACTTTCCCTCCCCCTAGGCTTATAAAATGTATGCATGGTATGTCAGTATGTATGATTGGTTTCTAAATTGGGGTTTTTTAAATTAACTTAAATATTAGATTTGTTTATATTGTATTATTATTGCTGTTAGCCGCCCCGAGTCTGCGGAGAGGGGCGGCATACAAATCTGATTAATAAATAAATAATAAATAAATAAATCTCGTCCCCCCCCCACCTTTTTTTCTGACTGTAATACATGAGAATGGTGTGATTGTGCAGTAACGATTGTTTTCAATATTTATGGGTTTTAAATGTAGCTTTTTATCTAATATTGGATTTGTATTCTGTATATTGTATTATTGTTGTTGTGAGCCGCCCCGAGTCTTCTGAGAGGGGCGGCATACAAATCTAATTAATAATAATAATAATAATAATAATAATAATAATAATAATAACAGTTCTTTCCTGCTGGAAACCAAGATTACATTGCACATCACATTATGACACCGACACTGTAGGTTCTTGGGAAGATGTGCTGTGTATGAAGGCCAACACCAGTTTAAAAATCTGAGACTTCACACTGTTGTGAACAGATAATATCATCCTTGATAGTTGTGGCATTTTAAGCATTGTTTTGTCCAATTTGAAGAGAGTTAATTATTCAAGCTATTATCAAGCAGTAGAAGCCTCCATTAAACTCCCCCAGTTTACTATAATTTCAATTATTCAGCCAGACACGAGTCCTCCAAATTTGCAGAACAAAACTTTCAAATGACATAAGCCAGAGGTATAATAGAACTAAGAATTAATTTGTGGGCTTTCATTCCTATTCCGTCCTGCTAAGCAGCCTTCAATATTATGAAGGAATTACAGACACAACTCAACTGCAGCATTACTCATGCACCTGCGAACCCAAGCAATATGTACCATGTGAGGACTGGAAAGGAAATGTTCATAGTACAGTAATACCTCGTCTTATGAACCTAATTGGTTCCCGGGGGAGGTTCGTAAGGCGAAAAGTTCGTAAGACGAAACATTGTTTCCCATAGGAAACAATGTAAAATGAATTAATGCGTGCAACGGAAAAAAACCCGCAAAAAAACGCCGCCGCCCGGCTGTCACCTATTGAAACAGCCGGGCGCTTCTTAGCGTTCTCCCAATGCCGAACCCAGAAGTTCAGCAAAAGTTCGGGTGGCCACCGAGAAGCCCCGTCTGTCCGTCTGTCACCTTTTGAAACAGCCGGGGGGCTTCTCGGCGGCCTCCCGAACCCGAACTTTTGCCGAACTTCCAGGTTCGGCATTCGGGAGGCCGCCGAGAAGCCCCGCCACCCGGCTGTCAGCTTTTGAAACAGCCGGGGGGCTTCTCGGCGGCCTCCCAAACGCTGAACCCAGAAGTTCGGGTTTGGCGTTCGGGTTCAGGAGGACGCTGAGAAGCCCCTGGCTGTTTCAAAAGGTGACAGCCAGGCGGCGGGGCTTCTCGGCGGCAGGTTCGTAAGACGGAAAAAGTTCGTAAGAAGAGGCAAAAAAATTCTGAACCCCGGGTTCGTATCTCAGATTGTTCGTATGGCGAGGGGTTCGTATCATGAGGTACCACTGTATTTCTGTGCACTTGGATGTTTGGGAATGTGACAAGATGATGTGAGTGGTAATTTTAAAGAAAATGGAAAAGAAAACAATCTGTATATGGAGTAGCTTATAACCCCTGACTTTTCATAGAATCTAGAACTGGTAACAGAAATGAATTATGTGCTGTAAGAATTTTTCAGTTCTCCCAACCCCCCGTATGTTATGAAATATTTCTGGAATAAGGAAAAATAAACACCTTTCTTGTGCAATTCTTCGGAAGCTGCCCGCCTCTGCCATTTAGAGCCAGGTGCTTATCTGTTAATAAAGTATAGGACTAAAACTGATGAGAGATTCATGGTTCTTCATTATTAGTCAATTCAGGCCAGCTGACAAGAGCTGTTACATGAAAATGTAATTCCTGTTATAGCATCTTGATTGAAATAACAATAGTAGTAATTAAAAGTGATAGTTATATATCTGTTAGGTTTGAGAATTAAGACATTCTTTTTTAATCTTCTTTTCATGTTACATAATAAAGAATGGGAAGATTTTGATGGGAAGGGAATATTTCTTTTTCTTCTCGAAACTTCAGCTATGCTGCAGATCTGCATGGCAGTGTTCTTATTAAAGAAAGAGGCATACACTAATATTTTATTGCTATTTTTTTACTTTTTCCTGTATTAGTGGCATAGTATCCTTGGCTGCTTGAATTCCAAACAAAGTTTGCTGCAATTTGAAGACAAAGTTTAGAAAGCCTAATTAATCACTGTATGGTTAATATATGAATACACATACACAGGATTGCACTGGACACGAGAATCGTTGCAAATTACTCATACTTCACTGGGCACAACCTAAACTTTTGCATAATTTTGCCACCTCTGCATTAGCAGTTGTTTTCAAAGTGAAACAAAATCAACAGCTAACTTTTTCCAGCAATCTTTACACAAGAAAATTCATTGGAAAGGATCAAATATTAAGTGATAAATATGACATTAATTGCTAGTATTTTAGCTCTCCCCAGAATTATTTGGTCCTCGATGGAGTAGTTAAAAAAAAATAACGCTGTGACATTATTCATTCTAATGGGGTTTGCTCAACTCGCTTATGAATGAACTGATCATGAAAAGAAAAATATACAGAAGCTGTAAATTTAGAAGAAAGTTGTTATATTTAAAAAGAAATCTACTCTGCAGTTGTGGGGAATACTGATAATAATAACTTAAAAAACAAATAACTGTCATTGCTTTATTTTAATAAAACAATTATACTAACAAGAAATTATACTGCCAGACAATGCCTTATATATAATAGAACAGAAACCTAAAACAATGCCACACAACCCATATATCTAACAGAAGATTTGAAAGTTAAGTTAATATTCAGTTTCACATCAGCTTCTTGTTAAGCAAGCAAGTAGGCTTAAAACCTATCATGAGCTAGACTTTTAAATGTTGATTTTACCCTATGCACACTGGGGTAGTCTTCTGCTTTTATCAACACCTAAGCCATCATGTTCAATTTTAAAAAACTGAATTATTTTTGAAACAACTGGCAATATAAATAATCTTCTCTATATTTAAACAATAAAAATAACAAACATAATAGCAGTGGGAAAATTCAAATCTGAAAAAGAGATGGGAAAGGCAACACAAAATCGAAATCCGATGAGCATGGGAAAAAAAGAGAGTGTTTATAGGAAGCTTCACCTTGTCCTCAAAGAAGAGAAAAGGGTTACATGCTGTTAGTAGGAGTGGGTAAAAAGGCACAAGACGTCAAGATGGGAGGGGGTGAATTTCTCAATCAATTTAAAATCATTAGCCAAGTCTCTGGATACAGCTACTACTTTTTAATTTAAGTGGAAGGGAAGGGTGGGTGGATGGGTGGAGGGAAGAATTTTAAGTGCCAGGAACTTTTACCAAAACGTGGGTCAAGTCTTGGATCTAGCCAAGATGTAGTCTTGTTCTTATGGTTTATGTAGTAAATTTCTCCATCCTGGGTCATGGCTTGTTCCCATCCTTCAGGGAGCGGGCCTGTAACACAGAAGGAAGCAATTCATAGTAGGCTGTGCTATGCCTGCTGGAAAAAAGTAGCTAAACTTAGAAAAGAAACCAACCCCAGTTAATTTACATAAAACACAGCACACATGAAACTAATTTTTTCAGCATATCATGGCTCTGAGGATTTAAGGGAAAAGAAGAATACTATAGCTGTGTTGCAATAAAACATTTGTTTCAAACATTTAGAGTGGGGAAACAAATTAAAATGCCCTAAAATTTAACCCATCTTTTGGTTATTCTAAATTCTTCCTATTGTGAAAATGGAAAGGAAGGGAGAAGTTACAAGTCAGGCTCTATTGCCTGGCTTCATAATATTTGAAAAAACAACATTTTTGTCTTGGCATCTTTTTCAGAATTACTCGAACATTTGTATTCCAGGACATTTCAAAACTCTATTTAGACATAATTCTGTTCCTATTTATCTATGTTAATCTTCCATATTTTGTATATTATTATTTATATTGTACAATTGTTTTTATGTGAAAAGGTGGAAGTTCTATGTAAAAACAATGTCCTGCAGGAACTCAATAAAGAGGCTGTATTTATTGATACATATTGTGTATCATCATTGAGCCCTTAGCCATACTTATGCTAATTTTGGGCTGGCAAATCATTGGATAATTTATGAGAAATAATCTCCCCCCACCCTTTATATACCGTAAAATGCAAGAGGGGTCTGTTGGTCTTCAGATTCTTTGAACTATAATTTCAGAAATCTAAGACCATTTTTTGATCTTTAACCATGAACTTACAGTGGACAACTGGAGGGCAACTGCTTCTGTACTAAAGAATGGGAAAAGCAATCATGTAATTTTCACAGGTTTGGTAAGACCACAAATAAATTAGAGGATAAAAGAACTATATAAACCATTAATCAGGGAGAAACTTGTTTATTAGCTGGGAACAACAATGTCCTGTTTTAATGAGCATTGCTAATGTTCCATATTGAAACATCACAGTAGAACATGCTCCACTTAGCTTCAATGGGAAACGCGCATTAATTATGAAAATCTATGGAAATTATGTAGAAAATGGAAAGTGATTAGCTAACAAACTTTCAATGTTATTTCAAGAAAAATAGAGAGAATGAACTCTTAAGTTGGGAAGGTCGACCAAGAAAGAGTAAAAGGAAGATAAGAAGAGTGCAGAAAAATAGAAAAGTTTGTTTGCATTGTCTTTTTCAAAAAATTCAAACTACTGATAAAGATAATAAAGTTATACTGCCAAAATCTTTGCTCATTTCACTTTTGTTTAATGAAATCTTGAAAATATAAGTCAGAGTTCTGCTAGCTTTATTACTCCAATTCTTTTCAAACCCCATAGAGTTTGAGAAAAACAAAATTGCCAAATCAGTATAATTTCATCCAAAACAACTGTGGCAAATATTCTTAACTCTTATTTCCTACACCATCCTCAAACTTTTTCAACAGGTAAATATTGGGGCTATATTGCAGCGCCTTGCTTCCTAATTGTAGGAAGTCTTGTTGATTATTTTTAACAATAGCCTATAGCATTAACAGTTTATATCTGTGCCTACATCTATCTAGGTCAGAATTTATTTTTAATTTTACAAATCAGTTCATCTCATATGCTACTTTAACAAGCCATCGTTTGAAAACATTCAATACATTATCCAGGATAATGTAGTGGATTTCATATTAGTAATATTCTTCCCCCTTCACATATGTTTTTCCCTGATCTGAGCAAATACAAAGAAGCAAAATGAAATGCCAAACTTGACCTTGTTCTGCTGAAAAAATACCATAAAGAAATTCCATAAAAATGATGTGAAGTTCAAACAGCAATTATTATTTTTTGCTTTCATATTTCAGGACAGAATCTGTAAATGACTTAAAATATACGAATAGTATTGAATGCCCGGATAGGCTTGCAAAAAACTGATATATCATTTAATGTTGTAAGCTGCCCAGTTAAGTACTTGAGGTGGGTGGCTATATCATGTAAATAAAATAAAACCATTCAAGAATTGTCTATTTTCAGCCACTAATTCTACTTATGATTAGTATGTTGTCGAACCAAAGACTAAATACTATTTTCACAAAACAATTCTGAATTTCATACAATGCCATTAAATCATGTCTCGCTGTTACATCCTGGGTCAAGATGAAACGGTGTTTGCTAAGACTACATTTGCCACCAGAATAATTTACAGTGTTCTCTCCACATTCTTAGATACCCATAATTATCATTTTTTTTTTACCAAGCTTAGGAAGCATGACTAATTACAAATCTCGATTACTCCTCGGCAAGGAATGTCTTTTCAAATCAGCAACATGTCTTATTGTATAGACAGATTCATAAATTACTACTGTGAAACTTTTTATACTCTTCAAATCATGGTTTCAAAGGGGGGGACGACACACTTATTTTGCTAAAAATCCTTGGAGATTTCTATAAACATCTTTTTCTGTAACTTTAAACAAACTCTTTATCTATCATATAAACCAATGTTCTCACATAAAAGCCTCTCCTTGAACATGATAGAATAACAGTAGAACATCATCTACATTTCTTTATACTATCATCTTTTCTTAATCTTCTAGAAGAAAAACCAGCAGATGAAGAATATAGGCCTATGGAACAAGCCTTAGCCATTTAAAGTACAACATCTATTTTCCGCACGAATCCCAGCGACCGATTAGGTCCCACAGAGTTGGCCTTCTCCAGGCCCTGTCGACTAAACAATGCGGTCTGGCGGGACCCAGGGGAAGAGCCTTCTCTGTGGCTGCCCCGGCCCTCTGGAATCAACTGCCCCCAGCACCGCCCCCACCCTCCTTGCCTTTCAAAAGTTTCTGAAGACCCACCTTTGTCACCAGGCATGGGGAAACTGACATTCCCCTAGCTATTATGGTTTATGTATGGTCTGTTAGGTTGTGTGATTGTCTTATTTTTATAATAAGGGCTTTAAATTGTTTTTAACATTAGATTTGTACATGATGTATTGTTGTTGTGAGCCGCTCCGAGTCCTCGGAGAGGGGCGGCATACAAATCTAATAAATTATTATTATTATTAATTATTATTATTATTCTTAATCATAAAAGTATTTGCCGATACAAATGTTTTAATAAAGGCTACATCTTTATTTCAAATGGACAAGATATGGACTGAGATGTGGATTAGTTAGCATTCAGATCGAGAGCCTGGATTTTTTTCCCCCTGCCAAAATGAATGGAGAAGCTACAGATTAATAATCCAGGGCTTTTCTCTCAAGGAAAGACAACTATTTCAGATCACTCACTATACAAAAACTTGTAGCAGACATATATTACATATTATTATATTCTTTCAAATTCCAGCCAAGTTTTTTTTACTTGGATGTGACTTGTGGGGACAAGATGAGTCAGATGAAACTCACAATTCTACAACCACTATTAACAATAAGGGTTGAAATGGCACTCGGGTATAGAGAAATGCTTTCACAAGTCTGTCCTTGCTGAGGACTGAGTCGAAAGCTGGAGGCCCTAGCAACAGGAGGGGGCTTTCAGTTCTGACAATCAACTGAAGGCGAGAGTTAACCCAGTCCTGGATGCTATCTCAACCCACTATGGATAATTTCTCCTTCACAGGTTGCCCCCCCCCCCCCAAAGTTCATTTTTCTTCAATACTCTATTTAGTTTGTTCTTTTGTAGAGTATACTTTATTTTTCATTTCAAATCTTCTGCACATTTGATACATCAACTAAACTCTATGAACTTTGGAGGCAAATTCATGAATGTAAGTAAGATGATGAACAAACAACTAAAGTAATTGTAAATGGGGACTATATAGAGAATTTCAATATAAAGAAAGGAACAAGACAAGGATGCCGGCTATCGCCTTTATTATTTATATTGACTTGGGAAGTCTTGAACAGGAATATCAGACAAAATCCAGAAATTAAAGGAATAAAGATAAGAAAGACATTATGTGTATTATATACCTGTAAATAACTTTGAATATTAATTTGAAGGCAGAAAATTAATTATTAAAATGTTGAAAAGATGGTGGGAATGACAAGAGGAAGACAGGCTTAGAAAAGAGGGTTGAATGGCAAAATGTAATGGGAACAGCAACACACCTCTCCCTGTACAGTCCAATGTGATTTCCTCCAATCCAAAGCCTAGTCCATTCAGATTTCTCAGGACTGTGTGGTTCTTTACACCCCAAGTAAAAATTGTGCTTTGAAGCACAAGGAAACATTAATGTAACAGCTATAGGCACCCACTTAAGGCAGCTACATCTCTTCTCAAGCTATTAACATGGTTTTAAGGACATACAGGTATATGTTTGACATTCCTTTGCTATAAAAATGTGTTCCATATTGCTTAAATCACTTGGCAACACGGAATTCAGAAAATATTGTACGTATGTCTGAAAAGTATTTATTTATATGACAAACTAAAGCCAACAAAAGCCACTATGATAATAAATATACCAAGATATAAAAGAAACAAAACTGAGAAAGTTTTCAACATGATAAGGGAAAGCCCAGGAAAGGGATAATGAAGATTTGCATATACTTAAGGCATTTTGCACAAATCCTCATATACAGTTTGAAAAATTAGAACGTTTCAAAAGAATCAAGCTTACTTCCTCCACTGCCATAACATTTTCTAGTCATAAATTTGTATTTTATTTCTCATAGGAAGTATCTGTTTGATAAATACTTTATATGGAAGACAATCTGTATAACATCCATTTTCAATAACAAATCTCAGCAATAATGACAAATGATAAGCATAAACTTTATATACTAAACGTTATACTTCTTGCAATTCTCTAGAAATGTTGGTTGGTTTCTCCTTACCAGTTGCTGAATTCATTATATTCTGCTGCACTGGAGGGCTTGTAGGAGCAGTAACATTCATTTGGGAAAGGAGGGTCTTCCTTGGATCCTGCCATGTTGTTGTCTGATCAATGTGACTAAAACAAAACAGATTAAACTGTTAACTGCCACATAAGTGAAACAATATGAAAATGTATAATGAGCAGTTTAAAAAATGAGCAATGAATCTGACAGTCCTGAAAAAATCTGCTCCAAATCATTGCAGCCACAGGCAAAATTAATGCAGTGTCCAAGTGTTTTGGGTGATGTGTGTTATGAAAAACAAGTCACAGAATTTAGAAATTGCTTTTGAAATTCAGAAATACTTGTGGGGTCTGAATTTCAAGTCAAACGGAATCCTGCTGGAACATATACACATTCATATTAGGCCCATCTAGGGTAGCATTTAGAATATTTGACAGATTGTCAGCTGTTGGTTTCAATCTTGAAGGTGGCCAACTGGTATTTTCTGACTTGTTTGTGTTCCTAGAACAATATTAATTTCAATAAAAGAGCTTTTTCATTAAACAAAATTAAATCAGACAGGAAGTATTGAAATATTTAAATAATTAAAGTTAGACAGGTATCTAAGATACATTTACATCTGATAAATGTATCTTATAATTATAAAACTTATATTTTTTTAAAAAAATTATAAAATTATAATTATATAAGTATAAAAGAGTCCACCGGGAGTGGAGCGGCATATAAATCCAAATAAATAAATAAACAAAAACAAAGATTTAAATAATAAATATATTATATATAAATATATAATGTCAAATATTTCACTTGTGATCAACTTCTTTACCTAACGCATTTATGTTTTAATGTCAAACCTTTATGCATTTCTTCCTGTCAATGCTCACAACATTCAGAATTTATTAGACATAATATAACAAAAATTTACATAAAGAATTAAGTAAAACATGGGCAATGTTATCAATATTCTCTTGAAGTTTTTTTTAATGTAGTCCACAACAGTACCATATGTATGGGGGATGTGCAAATGTAAGGGGTGTGCATAAATGCACCAGAGTGCCTCCCGTCCCCTGTCCTAATGTTTCTCTTTTCCTAGTATCATGTATATAAATATTATTGTATCGTTGTCAACCACTAATGCGTACTTGACTAAATAAACAAACAAACAAACAAACAAACAATGGATTATTAAAGTAACAAATGCAAAAAGTTGGGTTTTTGAAAGTGTGAAATATTATACTGTCTGTTACTATTTTGAATTTCTCAAAATGGAAGACGTAGACATAGAAATAGAGAATAGATTTCTGAATACTATTTTTACTATTCAGTCAGTCCCTGCAGAACGACCTGCTAACTACAAATATCATCCATCTATGAAACCAAATCTGGATACTCTCTGATTTTTGTCATATTGATTTCGGGTAGCTCTCAACCTATGCAGTTGAAGGTTGAAAGTTAAGATGGGCGCTAAATGAACAGTAGTTATGACCAGTCCTTGGAATTCTGGACATTCCAGCAGTCCCTCAGCCGTGTGATCGGCAACCAGTTTGCACTTATGACAACGTTGCAGCCATATCATTATTCTTTGAAAGTTAAGTTGCATGAGAAATTGCATCGTGAACATGACTCTTAAAGAAAACACCTAGAACAGTGATGATAAACCTCTTTGTCCTCAGGTACCAAAAGCAAGCGTGTACATGCTATCATATGCAGACATATGCCCACAACCATAATTCAATGCCCCCCAAGCCCCACCCCCATGCATGCATGCGCAAACCCATGCTCCCCCATTTCCCGACTTCTGGTGGTCCCAGTAGACCCATTTTTCGCCCTCCCCAGATTTCAGAGGCTTCCTTGGAGCCTGGGGAGGGTGCTACCACCCCAGAGGTCCTCTGGAGGCCAAAAAGTATTATTATTATTATTATTATTATTATTATTATTATTATTATTATTATTATTATTTATTGGATTTGTATGCCGCCCCTCTCCGTAGACTCGGGGCGGCTAAAATGCCTTCCCAGGGGTTCTGTGTGATCTGAAAATCAGCTGGCTGGTGCTGGAACTGAGTTACGGCAACTGTTCATGCGCTGGCAGATATGGCTCCGCATGCAACTTATGGCATACATGCCATAGATTTGCCATCATGGACCTAGAATATATACCACTAATTCATACAGAAACACACTAACTTTCTACAAAATGGGTAATAGATGCAGGGATGGGATATAAAGCAGCAGATTGATTATTCTAAGTCAAGGATGTCAAACTCAAGGTCCACAGGCTGGATCTGGCCCACGGGGGCCTTAGATCTGGCCCGCAGGGCCACCCTGGAAACAGCGAAGGACTGGCCCATGGTGTTTCTTCCAGCAAAAACAAAGCTTAGGAGGGCCCTGTGGAACTGGCGGAGCGTTGCAGGAGGCTGGCAATGCTGAAAATGGAGTTTGGAAGCTCATTTTCACTGGCAGAGTGCTCAGGTCACCACAGGCCTCCCAGACATAATTGATGTCAAGATGGCCAGGCCCACTTTCCATGCTCCTCCATGGCCCTTCCGAGGTTAAACACAACCTGATGCAAATTCAATAAATAAAATTGAATATGACGTCCCTGTTCTAAGTGGTAAACACACATATCCATCCATCCAATTAAGCATTCCCCATTTCACTAAGTTCATGCAAACACAAAAGTGCAGGATCCAAAAATTCTATCCATTTGTACCATTAAATAAATGAAAAGCAGAAGATGACTTCAGTTAACGGAAGAAAGTATTTGTAGATGACTGCCCATTTTGCCACACACATCTGTCATTCAGTATTTATTTATTTATTTACTTACTTACTTACTTACTTACTTACTTACTTACTTACTTACTTACTTACTTACTCATTCACTCCTCAGTCACTCATTCAATTTTTATGCCACCCAACTCTCTAGGGACTCTAGGCGGCTCACAACCAAAAATATAAAACATCCAAATAATACTAAAACCTCTAAAATAGTTACTATTTTTCAGCTAGAAAACTATTAACTGTCTACTGGAGCAAAATCTCCCCATGTTAAATGTTATTTTCACTACAATCCTGCAGTCAGCCTGGAACTCACAACTCATATGTAACTGAAAAACACTCTCTTATCTTCTTTAGTTCAGCCTGCAACGTGCTTTACAATAAACTGTTGTATTTGGACACCATTCAAAAGGAAGTGACGAAAGTTCCATATAATTCTTCCAATCCCTTTTTAATAAGATGCATTCAAATCCTAGATAATCCTTCCCTCTCCCTTCTGAAATAAAATAAGTTTATAGGAAAATGTAGCTCAAAAACTAGCGACCCACAACATGCTTCGAACATTCATTTTAAAAATTAGAATAATAGATGAAGTTGACCAATTATATTAAAATAAAAATACAGCAACTTCTCACAGATCCTTTCAAGAGAAACCGCAGCCCAGTGTTTACAAAGAACTGACTTTCAGTCCTTTAATATGGTCTGTTGTTCTAAGGCAGTGATTTTCAACCTTTTTTGAGCCGCGGCACATTTTTTTGCATTTACAAAATCCTGGGGCACACCACCACCCTAAGACACTCTTCTCTTTTTCCATCCGTCCCCTCCCCCCCCTCTCTGTGTGTGTATACACACTCTTGAACCATTTCCAAAAACAGGTGAGGGCTGGGTTTTTTTTCTCTCTTATTCTTTGGGTGCTTTTTATCATATGCTTTAAATCAAGAGTCACTTCTCTCTCTCTCTCTCGTTTCTCTCTCTTTCCTCTCATTCTCTGTCTCAATCATTTTCTCATTTCTCTTTTTCCCTCCCCTTTTTTCTCTCATTTCTCTCTCTCCCTCCCTTCCTCTCCTTTTCTCTCTCTTTCTCTCTTGCTTTCTTTCTCTCTTTTTCTTTTCTCTCTCTTTCGCTCTCTCTTGCTTTCTCTCTCTCATTCTTGCTTTCTCTCTCTTTGTTTTCTTTCTCTCTCTTGCTTTCTCTGTCTCTCTCACTCTCTTTCTCTCTCTCTTGCTTTCTCTCTCTTGCTTTCTCTCTCTCTCTCACTCTCTCTCTCTCAGCAAAAAGTTGCGAGACCAGAACCTGAGCTTCCTTCTTCGCGGCACACCTGACCATATCTTGCGGCACACTAGTGTGCCACGGCACACTGGTTGAAAAACACTGTTCTAAAGCATATCTGACTCCTACTCAGCATGAATCTCGTATTACAGTTGCCGATATATTTTTTTTCAGAAGAGAAGAAATAAGCACTAGAAGGTAAACAGCTGACTTGGAAGAAAATAGGCGTTGATTGCTTACCTGAACGCCTCTTCTCGTACGGTGAGTGGGTACAGCAGTCACATGGGTTGCTCCTGTCCAATCCGTTGGAACTGAGCCTAGTATTAAAAAAGACTGCTGGATCCGCCCCTTCCCCAGAATTCGCGAATCCGTAGACTAGGCTCAGTAGTGAAGCTCTTTAATGTTCAACTCTCATGTGTTATAAGAAATTAGAATAGAAGGTAAAGAAGACCACACAAGGGAGGGAAGTGACTGCTGTACCCACTCACCGTACGAGAAGAGGCGTTCAGGTAAGCAATCAACGCCTATTCTCCGTACTGAAGGAGTGGGTCCAGCAGTCACATGGGACATACCCAAGAGATAGGTCCCTAGGGTGGGAGTACATTGCTATCGTGAGAGATAACGGATTGGAGTACTCTTCTTCCGAAGGCAGCGTCTGCTGATGCGTACGAATCAATCTTGTAGTGTTTTATAAAGGAATTTGGCGAGGCCCAAGTGGCTGCTTTGCAGACTTCTTCCAACGGAGCCTGAGTCGCCCAAGCGGCAGATGTGGCAGCACTTCTGGTGGAATGCGCTGTAATATTCCTTGGAATGGAGAGGGAAGCTGTCTCGTAGGCCTTTGAGATGGCCCCTCTGATCCAACGACCTATTACTGTGGAAGACACTCTGGATCCCAAGGATCTGGGATGGTAGGCTATGAAGAGTGCTTCAGATCTCCGGATGGATCTTGTGCGTTGGATATAAATCTTTAGCGCTCTAGTGAGATCTAGAGTGTGCCATCTAATCGCCAGGGGATGCTCTCGTTGGAGACAGAAAGAAGGTAAAACGATATCCTGAGATCTGTGGAACATGGAACTGACCTTGGGTAGAAAGGTGGGGTCCAGCCGCAGAACCACCTTATCCTGATGAAACTGACAGAGGTCCTGTCTGATAGAAAGGGCTGCCAACTCAGATATGCGTCGGGCGGAAGTAATCGCCACCAGGAATGCTACCTTGAAGGATAGGTACCTGAGGGACGCAGAGTTCAGGGGTTCGTAAGGTGCTTGAGTAAGAGAGTGGAGAACCCGTGGCAAGTCCCAGGTTGGATATCTGTGGATTTTAGAAGGCCTGAGATTGGCCACTCCTCTTAGAAATTCTTGGATTTCTGGAAGGGAGCGTAGGGGCTGCCTGCGAGGCCCCGCCAAGACGGAAGAGATAGCGGCCAGATGGCGGCGGATGGTGCTGGTAGAGAGACCTTGGTGAAAACCTTTCATAAGGAAGGCGATTAACCTGTGTATGGGAAGACACAGGGGGGATAAGCCCTCCTGCGAGCACCACTGATGAAATTTGGACCAAGTATGGTCGTAGATCCGATTGGTAGACCCCCTTCTAGATTTCAGAATGATTTCCACTGTGTCTGGGTCATACCCTCGCAGGTCTAAGTCCCTCCGGATAACAGCCAGGCGGTGAGGTGGAACCACTCTGGATCCGGATGGAAGGAGGCCCCCTGCCGCAACATATCCTCCGAAGCGGGGAGTCGCCAGGGGTCCTGGACGGACAGTTGTTGAAGGTCCGCGAACCAGGGTCTGCGAGGCCAGTGAGGGGCAATCAGGATTACACGTGCTTTCTCCAGGAGGATTTTGTTGATCACGTCTGGCAGAATTGGAATTGGAGGGAAGGCATACAGTAGGCCTGGAGGCCAAGGACTCCTGAGGGCATTGACTGCCTCCGCTCCCGGAGACGGGAACCTGGAGATGAAGCGGGGAAGCTGGGTATTGTCTCTGGTCGCGAATAGATCCAACACTGGATGGCCGAACCTGAGGCAGATTTGGTGGAACAGTGACTGATGGAGATTCCACTCGCCTGGATCTATGGTGGCTCGTGAGAGCCAGTCCGCTTGGACGTTGAGGCTCCCCGAGATGTGATCGGCTAGAAGCGATTGGAGATTTTTCTCTGCCCAAAGACCCAACTTCAGGGCCTCCCTCATGAGGGCCTTGGATCTTGTGCCTCCCTGTCTGCAAATATGGCTTTTGGTGGCTATATTGTCGGTGAGAATCAGCACATGTTGGTTGGATATGTGAGGTTGGAATTGCTTTAGAGCTAGAGACACGGCTCTTAATTCTAGCCAATTGATGGGCTTGGAAGCCTCCTCCGGTGACCATGTGCCCTGAGCTAAAAGACCTTGGGCGTGGGCTCCCCAGCCCGAGAGGCTGGCATCTGTGGTGACTACAAACTGGTCGGGACACCGGAAGGGGGATCCCTTGTCTAGGGCTGGAGAAGTCCACCACTTGAGGGATCTGCGAACCGTCGGTGGGATGGTGATGCGTCGGTTCGAGTTGCTGTGGCCTGATCTCTGAAATGGTAATAGTAGCCATTGAAGTTCCCTGGCGTGAAGGCGGGCCCAGGGAACAATACCAATACATGACACCATCTTACCCCAAAGGGAGGATAGGGTGACAATGGAGGCCGATTGCTGGGGCAGGATGCGAGCAATGAGATCCAAAATGCTGCGTTTTCTCTCATTGGAGAGAAAAACCTGGGATATTTCGGAATTAATGATAGTCCCCAGATGCAGGATGGAAGTGGATGGATCAAGATGACTCTTGTTAAGGTTTATGGAAAAACCATGGTTCTGTAGAACCGACATGGTAGAGGAGAGGTCTGCAGCTACACCAGCTCTGGAATTACCATGAATTAAAATGTCATCTAAATAACATAAAATATGAATGGGAGAGGCCCGGATATGAGCCGCCAAGGATCCCAAGAGTTTAGTGAAAACCCTGGGAGCTGAGGAGAGCCCAAAAGGCATAGCCCTATACTGAAAATGCCTGCCTTGAAAGGCAAAGCGCAGAAATCTCCTATGGACCTTGGCAATGGGGATATGGAGGTAGGCCTCAGTGAGATCTAGAGACACCATAAAGTCTCCTCGATGAAGAGCTGATAAAATGGAAGATAGGGAGTGCATTTTGAATTTTCTATATTTAATGAAGCGGTTTAATTTCTTTAGGTCCAAGATGGCTCTCCAGCCTCCAGAAGTCTTAGGGACCATGAAGAGGATGGAATAGAAGCCTAAACCTCTCTGGAGAGAGGGGACCGGTTGAATAGCTCTAATAGTCAACAAATGAGAAATAGCCTCCTCCATTCGAATACGAGATGGAGAGGAACTGGGAGAGGGACAAGAAATAAAACGGTTAGGGGGAGAAGAAATAAACTCTAACCTTAGGCCCCTTTCCACTGTGTCAATGACCCAGGGGTCCTTACAAGAGCGGTGCCAGGCGGAAGAGAACCAGGCTAGGCGACCGCCTATAGGCAGGTGAGAAAACTTACCATCTGGTTCTTTTGGAAGTTCTGGTAGTAGAGGATCCTCTCTGATAGCGGGACCCTCTGCCCCTGGTGGTTCTAGCTTGGGATCGAAAGCGAGGGGAATACTGACCTGGGCTCTTGTGAAATGCGAAGCTTTGATCCTGCTGACGCCCGGTGCGCCGAAAGGACTGCGGTTTCGGGGCCTTCTTGGTGGTAGGTCCCAAGACCTTTTTCTTGTCTGCGTTTTCCGT